>NC_069508.1:38514743-38682243 GCF_027579735.1 Bombina bombina | reverse complement strand
TAAAACCGCGAGAGTATGCAATTTTTAGTCACGCCCCCTTTGACGTCACCTATGACGTACAAGAGGGCCGCCGACTTGCTGTACCCGCCTTGCGACATTGAGCCGACTTACCAGGGAGCACTGTGGCTGATGCGGGTTACAGGGAGGGGGTGCGTGCGCTGTGGCTGATGCGGGTTACAGGGAGGGGGGTGCGCTGGGACTTATGTGGGTTTGGGGCTGATGGTGGTTACAGGCTTATGATGTTAAAGGGGGTAGGTTACACAGGAGGTGCTATTGGGGGTTACAGTGGGAGCTGATGGGGCTTATGTAGGTTACAGGGGGTGTGGGGTTACAGTGGGAGCTGATGGGGCTTATTTAGGTTACAGAGGGGGGCTTATGGGGGTTACAGGAGGTGCTGACGTGAAAAATACTTTTTTCGCAATAAAGTATTTTTTAATTATGGTATGTACATTGTTTTTTTTTATAGAGATAATGCTATTACACACTTAATATACTACAGTATAGTGTAAATATAACTTTTATATGCACTGGGAAACAAAAAATGAGTGTCACTCACTTTATTGCTATATTCACTTTATTGCGGTAGTCTGGAACCAAACCCGCAATATCTCAGAGGGACGCCTGTATATATATATATATATATATTTGCTCTGCCCTGTTATAACTGCACAAGTTACAATACATATATTTATATTGATTCATGCAATTCTTTGTTTTATGTCTTCAATATTAAGATCTCTCTTTGTAAAGGGTAACTGGTTAGTTAAACAATAAAAAGTACTGGTGTTTTTGTCCTTTTATTTTCCCTCAGGATCATGGCATCTGCAAATAAGAAATTGAAGGGCCTTGTAGCAGCAACTTTTACCCCAATGACAACTAGCAGGTAATGCCCCTTTAAGCAGCTGTCTCTAAAGTACACAAACGTGTGAAGGAGTTTGGCATTTAGCTGCAGGGCTGCATTGTAGGTGGGTAGTTTTGTGCCTGCGCTGAGCAATAGTAGCTCAGTTTGTTGATGATGCACCTAGTTTATTCACAAACCAGAGCGTGGGATTCTCAGGTGACATTTTGCTTCGTAATGAAATGACATTAAAGGGATATGAAACTCAAACGTTTTGTGATTCAGACAGAGCCTACAAGTTTTAAAAAGCTTCCAATTTATTTCTATTATCAAATCTGCTTCGTTCCCATGGAATTTTTTGTTGAAGAGATACCTAGGTAGGTGAGTGGAGCACTACATGACAGGAAATCATGCTGCCCTCTAGTGTTCTTGCAAATGGATAACAGTCTTGCAAAACTGCTGCCATATAGTGCTCCGGATAACTGCACGCTACTGCACTTTGGTCCCTGTTTTTCAACAAAAGATACCAAGAGAACAAAGATAATTTGAGAATAGAAGTAAATTAGACAGTTGTTTAAAAATGCCCCTTTAAGCTTATATCTTTCTCATCTGTTGGTCTCTTCAGAATTGACAAATCAAATTCAGAGGGTTAAAAGGACATAACAACCCAAAAATGTTCTTTTATGATTCAGATAGAGCAAACAATTTTAAACAGTTTTTAAATGTACTTCTATTATCTAATTTGCTTTGTTCTCTTGGTATCCTTTGTTAAAAATTATACACAGGTAGTCTCAGGATCTCCCAGCTAGCTTGTGGCTGTACATATATACCTCTTGTCATTAGCTTACCAATGTGTTCAGCTAGCTCCCAGTAGTGTTTTGCTTCTCCTTTAATAAAGCATACCAAGAGAATTAAAGGGACAGTCTACTCCAATTGTTTTATTGTTTAAAAAGATAGATAATACCTTTTATTACCCATTCATCAGTTTTGCATAACAAACACTGTTATAGAAATATACTTTTTACCTCTGTGATTACCTTGTACCTAAGTCACTGCAGACTGCCCCCTTATTTCAGTTCTTTTGACAGACTTGCATTTTAGCCAATCAGTGCTCACTCCAGGGTAACTTCACGTGCATGAGCTCAATGTTATCTATATGAAACACATGAACTAATGCCCTCTAGTGGTCAAAATGCATTCAGATTAGAGGCAGTCTTCAAGGTCTAAGAAATTAGCATATGAACCTCCTAGAATTTGCTTTTAACAAAGAATACCAAGAGAACAAAGCAAAATTGGTGATAAAAGTAAATTGGAACGTTGTTTAAAATTACATTCCCTATCTGAATCCTGAAGTTTTTTTTTACTTGACTGTCCCTTTTAATATGGTGATCAATAGGACCCCTCCCCCCCATTACTTGAAGTCTTGGCTTTGTTTGTCATTTATTGCGTCTCTCTTGTTCTACAGTGAGATTAATCTTCCAGTCATCCGTCAGTATGTGGACTACTTGGTTCACAAACAAAATGTGAAGAATATCTTTGGTGAGTTTTATTGTTATAATAGACAAATGTGGCAAAGAAGCAATTATAATACATCTTAAAGGGACATGTTACCCAAAAAAAAATTCTGTCATGTATATGAAAGGGCAGCATTGGGTAAAGGGACAATGTACTCCAAATTTGTATGTAATCTGTGTGAAAAAGCAAGATCTAAACATGTTTTTTTTTTGCATGAAACTGGGAAGTAAAAGCTATATCAGTTTTGTACTCTCTATTAATGAATATTTGCTGGTATGCACTTCCTGATCATGCTCATTTGTTAATAGGTTCTTCCTGCTAATACTAATTTGAGAGTTGATCACAGATCATTTTATTTAATGCTGATAAAGGCACACCCTTTCAAATGGGCTGATTTCTCTCTTCCCCCAACATTGGGGAATCGTTTTGTAGAAATTGTTGAAAAACTGCTGCCATATAGTACTCAGGACATGTGCACACTCCAGAGCTTACTTAGATATGCTCTTTAACAAAGGATGACAAGAGAATGAAGTAAATGTGATAACACAAGCAAATTGAATTTTTGAAGTAATATGGGATTTGATTGCTAAATGTCTGTTTATTTTATAAGCACCTCTATTCTATACATATGTTTTAAAGGGCTAGGAATAGTTATGCGATTCACCACGCCTGTTATATGCTCTTTTCTTGCATTAATTTTATTTGTCCGGATGCCAAAGTGCATTAGGTCACAAACCAGGATTTCCTTAGGGGGGGAAAAGGAGATTACAGCATAGAAAAAGCTACCATCAACCATTCCCAGTTTCTGTCAGGATGCTGGGTAATTTAAAGAGATAGAAATCTAGTGCATTTCAAATAAAATGAGACATTTTCCTATATATTTCTGTTAAAGGGACATGAAACCCCAACTTTTTATTTCATGTTTTAGGTAGAACACACAATTTTAAACAACTTTCCAGTTTACTTCGATTATCAAATTTGTTTCATTCTCCTGGTATCATTTGTTGAAGGAGCAGCAATGCACTACTGGTTTCTAACTGAACACATGAGTGAGCCAATGACAATCGGTATATATATGCAGCCACCAATCAGCAGCTCGAGCCTAGGTTCTTTGCTGCTCCTGAATTTACCTAGATAAACCTTTCAGCAAAGGATAACGAGAAGGAAGCTAATTAATTAGAAGAAAATTGGAAATTTGTTTCAAATTGTATGCTCTTCCTAATTATGACTTTTCTGTCTCTTTAACTCTTAATAGAAGCATTTTTTCTATCCGTGTTTAGTAACGTGTGGGTGTTCAGATGGCGACGTATATGAAGATTGAAAATAAAGCAAAATGATTTTGAAGCCACCACATTAGTGTTTTGGGTTAAACGTAGGTTGGCTGATTTTGGGTAGATGTTTTTTGGGTGGGGGGGCATCAGCTGCTAGATATCAGATAAAGAAAAAAGGATGAAATATTAATAATATACAGGGCAGCAGTGGACACATTCACTGCAATATCTTCTGTTTTCTCTAGTAAATGGAACGACCGGAGAAGGGATATCGCTGAGCGTCCAGGAGAGAAAGCACCTGGCAGAAGAGTGGGTGAGATGTGCAAAGGGCAAGTAAGTACCAAATACACAAGAGTGGATGTAAAGATACACAGTGCAGAATTATGTAGCATTACATGACCAGAAAACACAGTAGATTTGCATAACGAACAAATGCATGATAGTAAGACAATGCAATAGCACTTAGTCTGAACTTCAAATAAGTAGTAGATTTATTTTTTTTCCTGACAAGTTGCAAAGCTTTGTTTATTTCCGCTCCTCCTGTATCATGTGACAGCCATGAGCCAATCACAAATGCACATACGTATATCCTGTGAATTCTTGCACATGCTCAGTAGGAGCCGGTGACTCAAAAAGTCTAAATATAAAAAGTCTGTGCACATTTTGTTAATGGAAGTAAATTGGAAAGTTGTTTAAAATTGCTGCTCTATCTGAAACATGACAGTTTAATTTTGACTTGAGTGTCCCTTTAATTTTTTACATTTACTGTCCCTTTAATATCTGCACCTACAGTAAGTCACCCCTAATATTCTGGCTGCTATTGCAAACAATAATTTTGCTTCACATAAGCAGCGACACTGATAATCCACAGTAAGAAAATATATGGCAGAGGAGACTGTGTGGGAGAAAATTCTAGCACATGAGGGAAATTTATTAACAACAAAACCAGATAAAATAACTATGAATGAATGTTATGGGGGATTACATTTTAATGCCCCTTTAACATGTAACACTTTATACGTTTTTGCTTTATAGAATGGATCAGGTGATCGTGCATGTTGGGTGTCTCAGTTTAACAGACAGCAAGGAACTGGTAAGCATTTTATTTCCACACATCAACTTAAGGAAGCTTTAAACATAACTTAGCTTTCTTGCACTGTACTTGCTATCTCTTTATGTTCATGTAAATCAAACCCTTATGTTTCAGAAAACCCATTTTAATTAGGTTTTTATAATAAAAAAATGACAATTCAGCATCATGAGCAGTACAGCCAATCAGAAGCTTTACTGCCCACAGTATTCTAAAAATAAAGCAAAGCAACCTCCCGCACCTCTGCTATATCTGGATAGAGGTTGACAAGCTAAATTGCGCATGTAATCTCTATCCAGTAGAAGTTGTACAGCTGCTGATTGGCTATATTGCCCAATGATGCTGGAATAAAAAAGGGTTTTCTGGAGAGGAGGCCAGAGGTTATTCAATATCCATGAATATCATCCTCAAGCCGATTTAACTTCTTACAAGAGACCCATTGGGTCTGATCCTCCTTTGTAACCCAATCTTTTTTCCCATTACTGGAACTATCTTTTGGCGGATAAATATACATGTTGCAATTCTAGTGCACTAAAATATACTCTTCTTCTTTTGACCTAATGAGCTATTACAAAGTACATTTTATGAAAACGGATGGCTTAGCTATAAACATTACTAAGGCATAAATTAGCACCAATTGGAGTCTTGGTCATCCATATCCCTCTAACATCTGTAAGTATCTCTCAAATTACCTTTATATAATTGTCAATCATAATTACTGTTGCTCCCATACTTAGTATTCCTCCTTTGCTACATAGGATATTTCTTCCATATCTTTTTAGGGAAACAATGCGATTCTTAAAACGATTTTTTTTTTTTACAAAATGTACCTTCTTTTACCCATTCCTTTATCTTTACTTCTTCATTTTAAGAAGTAGTGTTCTTCCTGTGTATGACAACATAAGAACCTGAGATTGGTACGTCGATCTCTTCAGTTTTCCGTGTGGGTATGCCCAGTATTGTAGCTTATTCTGAATCCTCTGTGTTTTCAAATAGTTGAGATAATGTCAGACTCCTCATAGGTGAAAAGATCTGAAATTGGCTTCCTTCCCATCTGGTATGTTGATAGAGGACGTTATCTAGATACCTCATTGTCATAGCCCTATTTGTATGCCAAGCGCATCAAGAAGCACTGCCTCAAATCTTGAAACCGACAAAAAACGTTTGCTTTACACCTCACTCTTTTCCAGCCCACTCAATAGCTGGGGGGTTTCTTGTAGCCCTGCAGGATTCTTAACCCCGCATTTGGAAATATTGTGGAGTTTATAGAGTGGAGGACCTTTTTCAAGAAGAACGTCCCTTGCTCTTTATATAAGGTGACCATATTGCCTCTTTAAAAATGAACACATATGAAAAATACATATGTCATGGTTCTTATAATTGAACATTTGTTTAACCATTTCTTTAAACAACCCTGACATATGTATTTTTCTTGTGTCCCTTTTTAAAGCGGCTATATGGTCACCCTATTTTTATAAGAACTTTAACACTATTGTAATTGCTAAAAAAACTGCTTTAAACAAACTTGCTTGGATGTGCTCTGGTCCCCTCCCCTTTTTATTTCATTATACTGTATATATATATATATATAAAGTTCAGGCTAGACAAGCACTCCAGAAATCCAGTTCCAATGCCCAGGGTGCAACAGATAAGTAAATAGAAAATAATGAGGAGTGCACTCGCCAGGACTTTTCAGAAGTTTAATTCCAATATGTGAACATTTTCGGGGGGTTAGCCCCTTCTTCAGACATACAAAGATACAATATGAACAAACCCACACCAGACACCCTTAAGTAGGTAGGTCAGCCAATCACTAGCTCTCCAGGTAGTGTGCCACCGTGTTACAATTTGAACAATTAAGACAGGGAAAACAGCCATTATTCTCAGAGTTTATAAAACGTTGTCTGCATTTCTTTTTACTACCCACATCAGCTCTAATAATCTTATCTCTTAAACTGGGAAGTCTAGTGTACGCAGGCATAGGTGGCTGTTTAAAGGCTTTCACTTCTGGATTACAATCACTCAGAATGTGCCGATGTTTCTTTATTATTCTTTGTATTCTTGGGCTACAGGCATTGTACTCTGAAACAAATCCCATCCTGTCAGGGTCCTTCTTATTTTGGCTATTCTCCTTATTGACCTTTCCTTTCGGTAATTTGAATACCTCCTTAATAACCTCCTCTACCATGATACGTGGATAACCTCGCTCCACAAATCTGTCTCCCATCTCATTTAGTCTTACAAGGGCCAAGGAATCATCCCTCACAATCCTTCTCACCCTGAGCATTTGGTTAAAAGGAAGTTACCTAATTAAAGCAGGGGCATGTGCGCTGGTATAGTGCAGAAGGCTATTTCTGTCTGTATCCTTTCTGTACAAATCTGTTTTTAGCAGACCCCCATCCTTATATACTTAAAGGGACAGTCAACCATAGAATTGTTATTGTTTTAAAAGATAGATAATCCCTTTATTACTCATTCCCCAGTTTTGCATAACCAGCACTGTTATATTAATGTACTTTTTACCTTTGTGATTACCTTGTATCTAGGAACCTTCTTCCAGCCCCCTGATCACATGACTGTGACTGTTTATTATCTATTGTCTTAAATTTAGCATTGTGTTGTGCTAAATCTTAAATCACCCCCTGTGCCTGAACACAGTGTTATCTATATAGCCCACGTGTACTTTCTGTCTCTTTGTGTTTAAAAGAGATTTAAAAAGCCTGTGATAAGAGGCAGCCCTCAAAGGCTTAGAAATTAGTATATGAGCCTACCTAGGTTTAGTTTAAACTAAGAATACCAAGAGAAAAAAGCAAATTGTATGATAAAAGTAAATTGGAAAGTCGATTAAAATTAAAAGTCCTATCTGAATAATGAAAGTTTAATTTATACTTGACTGTCCCTTTTAAGTGTCTAAAAAGTGTATAGACTCTTCACTCCAGGACAATGTGAATGTTATGCTTTTTGTTGCAGAATTCATTTCCAGCACAAAGCGTTGGAGGGTGCCACCATCGCCCCACCAAATGCTGACAATATCGTCTATGTAGCGCCACCAGGTGGCGCCACACAGAGGAATAAGTTTATCTTCGTATACAAGTCTTTCTTTATTATCGGTTATTTGTAGAGCGCCAACAGATTCCGCAGCGCTAACTTCAAAGGTATTAATAAAAATTTTAGCATAGGTAGGGGCGATGTTGGACCCCATAGCTGTTCCTTGTTTTTGCACATAATACGTGTCCTCAAACAAAAAATAATTACAGTATAATATAATTTCAAGAAGTTCAATTATAAAATGTTGTTGTTCTAATGAGAATCTATTACTTTTAGAAATAACAAAACTTATAGCGTCTAGGCCGCTAGTATGGGGTATTGACGTGTAGAGGCTTACAATATCAAAGCTGTACAAAATACATTTATCCATAGACCCAGATAAACTATTGATTTTCTCCAAAAAGTCATTAGTGTCTTTAATAAAAGACCTAGTTAGACACACAAATGGTCTTAAGAGTTTATCTAGGTATAAGGAGATGTTTGCAAAAATAGAATCAGTGCCCGCCACGATTGGACGCCCAGGAGGGGCCTACAAACTTTTATGCACCTTCGGAAGTGTATAAAAAACTGGGGTAATAAATTCAGCAGCCATTTGCTGACGGAATTTAAGATTGCACGCAAGCGCTATTTTATGTTGTGTGCAATCTCGCTGCAGCCAATCACACGCAGGCAGGAGCTGTCAGTCTCCCCGGTCAGACGAGACTGGGGAGATTTAAATTCTCCGCCTAAGAGCTGGAGAAGAGGCTAGAAAGCAGTGGTCTGATGACCGCTGCTTGATAAATACTGACTGCAGTCGTATCGAGGCGAAGCCTTTCATAAATCGGGCCCTTAGTAGCAATGCCCTATTATCCAACAATGTTCATCTCAGATCTTTGATATATGCACTTCTGTTTCTATTAACATGCTCACTGCTATGTAAAGTGATG
Organism: Bombina bombina; assembly: GCF_027579735.1. Lineage (NCBI taxonomy): Eukaryota > Metazoa > Chordata > Amphibia > Anura > Bombinatoridae > Bombina > Bombina bombina. The sequence continues at coordinate 38,673,555 of NC_069508.1, read as the reverse complement.
TTAATATGACCCTAGGGAATGTGTTGCTCTTTTCCTTGTTTATCTGATCTTCCCTGTACTTGTTATAGACATTTCTACTCTTCTTTGGACTGTAAAGATAAAAGTTAAAGGAACAGTATACAGCAATTTTCATATAACTGCATGTAATAGACACTACTATAAAGAAGAATATGCACAGATACTGATCTAAAAATCCAGTATAAAACCTTTTTAAAAACTTACATAGAAGCTTCCAGTTTAGCACTGTTGATGAGGTTAGGCTGGGGCACCCACTGAAATGGGCTGAGAAAGCAGAAAAGGAGACACTACCCCCCCCCCCCCTGCATATGAAAATACCCATTACACAAACCGGAACAAGCAGGAATCTGTAGATATTAGTATACATACAAAACTTTGAGGCTTGGTTAGGTGTCTGAAAATCAGCACAATGTTGTTTAAAAATAAGCAAAACTATACATTGTTACAAAAACACTCCCAGATGGGCAATATAAATGGACACTCTACAAAACATGTATGCAAAGAAAAATCAAGATGACAATGTCCCTTTAAGAAGAAGAAAAAAAAAACACTGAAATTTGGTTTTAGGAAACAAGACTGATCTAATCAGACTCACATAAAGAGACAATAAGTAAAGTGCCTGAAACATAAATTCTGTGTTTTATTGTTCCCTTTAATATCTACTATATACTTTTGACAACATTTTTGTTGTGTAAACTGTACCCTACTTGTTGCTAATATTTAGTTAAGATAACCATGGCAACTGTTGTTAATAGATCAGCTCTATAACTAATAATTGTTCTGTAAAATCTGTGTCTGTTAAGGAATTTGCTGCGTCTGTTCCTTTTTGTCTGACCTTTGTTTTGGACGCTTTGTAAACTGCAGGAAATGTGAGAGTTTCACTGTGAGATTTGAAAGTTACAAAACCACTATTTAGTGAAATAATTATCCTTTTCATATAGCTCAAAAATATATATTATTAAACTTAATCTTGCAATGTCCTTTGTCAATTAGTTAACTGTAGCTTTCATATACTTATTAATGTTAATTTAATACTTATTTTGTTTTTTCTATGAAGGGAAACCTTTTTTAATTATTTTTTTTAAATAATTTTTATTTGAGGATTGTTACAAGGCATACATAGAATACAAAACAATGAAACTGAATAAAAACGAGATAAATACATCATAGTACCACATACTTCAACTACATATTCCAGGCAGGAGGTACACGGTCACGGTATGCAACTAGTGTGCCTAATTATCGCCTCCCTGACGACACACAAGGTCACTTTTGGGCCTCAGTAGGAAATGTCCACTCTATTGGAGCAGAAAGTGAAACCTCTTTTACTCCAACTATACTTTTCTGAAGCATATTAGTCTGATCCGGCCTACCAGTTCAGCCTAGAAAACGCACAAACAATTGTTTCAGAAAGTCTTGAAAGTGGCAGTGCTGTGTCACCTCCAGGGAACCAAGCTGCCCACATCCTCTGAGTCCACCTTGTTGCTTTCACCTCCAAAATAATAGAGCTCGCAATAGTGTAGCAGATTCAGACAATGTGGTAGGCGCACAAACTGGTTATACTCACAAGATTGCAGTTAAAATAAGCCCATCACAAAGGTATCTTAGGTTTTATTTAAAATACAGCTCAACGCGTTTCGGCTAAAAGAAGCCTTTATCAAGAGCATAAAGTTAAAACAATTTCTGGAACAAATGTTGCAAGCCAACTGATGCACAAGCATCTCCTGTTTTCTCTTTTTCTGCTTCTCTAGCCTGTAGCCGCTCTATCTCCCGGTAGGGAAGCTATCTATGAAGGAAAATTTAAAGTACTTTTTATATTGTTTATGCATATTAAATATCAACATTTTAAGGTATATGAAAACCAAAACATTTCTTTCATGATTCAGATAGAACATACAATTTTCTAATTTGCTTAGTTCTTTTGGTATCTTTTGTTGAAAAGCATACCTAGTAGGCTCAGAAGCTGGGAACGTGCTGCTGATTGGTGGCTGCACATACATACCTCTTGTAATTGGCTTGCCAATGTGTCCAGCTAGTTCCAGTAGTGCATTGCTGCTCCTTCAATAAAGGATAGCACAAGAATGACGCAAAATTGATAATGGAGGTAAACTGGAATATATACTGGAATGTTATATTTTAATCAATATTGGGTGTCATGTCCCTTTAATCCCAGGAGCGTGCACGTGTCTGGAGCACTATATGGCAGCAGTTTTGCAGAAATGTCATCCATTTGCAAGAGCACAAGATTCCAGAACTACTTCCTGCCATGTAGTTGCGTCAGACGCCTACCTAGGTATCTCCGACATAGAATATCATGGGAATGAAGCAAATTTGATAATAGATGTAAATTTAAAACTTGCATAAAATTGTATACTCTGTCTGAATCTCAAAAGAAAATGTTTGGGTTTCATATCCCTTTTAACATTTTCTAAATATTTTAATTTTTTTTTTTTTTTTTAGCAGAATGTGCATCGTTTTACCGTCTGGTTTCATACCGTTTACAAAGCCTTGAGTGTTTTTAATCTTATTTGAGATCTATAATATATATATATATATATATATATATATATACACAGGTAGCCCTCAGTTTACGCCGGGGTTAGGTTCCAGAAGGAATGGTTGTAAATCGAAACCGTTGTAAATTGAAACCCAGTTTATAATGTAAGCCAATGGGAAGTGAGGGAGATAGGTTCCAGGCCCCTCTCAAAATTGTCATAAGTAACACCTAAAACATTATTTTTAAAGCTTTAAAATGAAGACTTTAAATGCTAAACAGCATTATAAACCTAATAAAATAACCAGACAACACAGAATATATAATTAAACTAAGTTAAATGAGCAAAAACATTTGCTAAACAGCATTATAAACCTAACAAAATAATCACACAACACAGACGTCACTTGCATTTTCCTGCAAACAGTTCTTTCTATGCATTTCAATCTGGACTGATTTATAGACAGGAAGATCTTGTTCCTTTGAAATCTGCTCGATAGCGCAGGTCTGGTTAAACTGATTAATTTCAGCTTGCTTGGCTTTGCTGCATCACAAGCGGACAGCTCCACCTACTGGCTATTTTAATAAATGCACTGCTTCTCAATGCTTTTCAATAGCAGTCACATGACTGGAAAAAAGGTTGTTATTCTGAAACGGTGTAAATTGAACCGTTGTAAAACGAGGGCCACCTGTATATATATTATACTACACTACTACAGGGAGCTAGCTGGTGATTGTGGCTACATATATATGTATCTTGTCATTGGCTCACCAGATGTGATTGGCTAGCTCCTAGTAGTTTATAGCTGCTATGGAGCTGAATTTAGATATGTATTTAATTCATTTGCAGGGGTTAATTATATGCAAGTAATAGCACACTTTGATGTCCCTTTTAATTACCCTTTAGGAGAAGTGTGGCTTTATCATATGCAGGTAGACATGAACACACATCTTATAATATAATGTATGCAGAGTATCAACATGAAATTTAAACTTTATTTAAGTATTTATATAAAAATATGTAACGGCAGTATTTATTTAAACATGATAAATGTTTTTACATGTAAAGGTAACTGTAACTTTTAAACAAGTTTTCTTAAATATCTGGAAATGTGTGTGTGTGTGTGTGTGCTTAGCTCTCTCCTAAAGAGAGATTGTTAACTGACTGGTAAAGGCTGCTCCCATAGTTCTGTCAGCAGAAACATTAAAACACAGAAAACAAAGTAGAATCTGTTTGTTTGGTTTTTATAACATAATACATTTTTAAATGCTCTCTTTTAGATCCCCAAAAATGAGTTTAATTTTACTTCATGTTGACTCTTGTCGTTGTCTTTTCAGGCTACCCACGCTGCTTCCTGTGGTGCCGACGCTATTAGTGCAGTATCCCCATCATTCATCAAACCTTCCAGTCCTGGTATGTACGTGACGTCTTAGGTCTTGTATCTTACTCCTAACTATAACCAAGTACACAGGGATGAAATATGGCATATGTTTTGGAGACTATCAGCACTATTAAAAAACATAGTGGCAGATACACTTGAAATACGGACACCCGTTATTGATGAAGTAACACATATATGTTTGTCTCACACATAACACCCAGCTACATTAATTCTTACATGAAATAATACACATTTGCAATCTTTCACACCTGCAACAGCACTAACACTAAAAAAAACTACAAACTTACTTGGTTTTCATACAAAGATTCAATTAGTGCCCCCAGTTTCTAAGGGCTATAAGCATCCCTGCTAGATCCGTGTGATCAAAGCAAGTCTTTTTTTTATAAATGCATAGTATATATCGGCAATAATTGCAAAACATCTGTATGCAAAATATCTCTTAAAAGTCCTCTTGAGTATGTTTTGTTATGACCACATATTATGGCAAGTTAGGAAATGAGCTCCTGCACTGACCAAGCAATCAGTGTGGCATGTTGCAGAGTCGTTTTCTGAATCCTACATGATGACCTCTTTGAGTGCAGTGGAAAAACACATAATCAAAATTACAAAATTGTTTTTTTGTAAATAAGATTTTTTTTCATGGGGAATTACTTTTAAAGTTTAATCCCTTAGTGACCCAGATCATTTTTCAATTTTCTTACCGTTTGGGACCACGGCTATTTTTACATTTTTGAGGTGTTTGTGTTTAGCTGTAATTTTCCTCTTACTCATTTACTGTACCCACACATATTATATACCGTTTTTCTCGCCATTAAATGGACTTTCTAAAGATACAATTATTTTCATCATATGTTATAATTTACTATAATTTTTTTAATAAAATATGAAGAAAAATGGAAAAATACACTTTTTCTAACTTTGACCTCCAAAATCTGTTGCACATCTACAACCACCAAAAAACACCTATGCTAAATAGTTTCTAAATTTTGTCCTGAGTTTAGAAATACCCAATGTTTACATGTTCTTTGCTTTTTTACAAGTTATAGAGCAATAAGTACAAGTAGCACTTTGCTATTTCAAAGCCATTTTTTTTTTTTAAATCAAAATTAGCGATAGTTACATTGGAACACTAATATCTGTCAGGAATCCCTGAATAACCCTTCCATGTATAATATATATATTATTTTGTGGACAACCCAAAGTATTGATCTAGGCCCATTTTGGTATATTTAATGCCACCATTTCACCACCAAATGCGATCAAATAAAATAAAATTGTTAACTTTTTAACAATTTTAGGTTTCTCACTGAATTTATTTAGTGCAATCATGGCACAAATGGTTGTAAATGCTTCTCTGGGATCCCCTTTGTTCAGAAATAGCAGAAATATATGGCTTTGGCATTGCTTTTTGGTAATTAGAAGATCGCTAAATGCCCTGCACACCACACTTGTATTATGCCCAACAGTGAAGGGGTTAATTAGGTAGCTTGTAGGGTTAATTTTAGCTTTAGTGTAGAGATCCCTCCCTGACCCCCCTCAAAGAGCTCTCTTCTCTCCCCCACCTCACAAGTTTCACCCCCATCTTAAGTACTGGCAGAAAGTCTACCAGTACTAAAATAAAAGGCCTTTTTTTTTTTTTCTTCCAAACTGGGTACTGGCAGACAAGATGGCTGCAATTAGGTAGAGAGGGGAGGGTTAGAGAGCTGTTTGGGGAGCTAGCTGGCGATCGTGGCTACATATATATGTATCTTGTCATTGGCTCACCAGATGTGATCAGCTAGCTCCCAGTAGTTTATAGCTGCTATGGAGCTGAATTTAGATATGTATTTAATTCCTTTTCAGGGGTTAATTATATGCAAGTAATAGCACACTTTGATGTCCCTTTTAATTACCCTTTAGGAGAAGTGTGGCTTTATCATATGCAGGTAGACATGAACACACATCTTATAATATAATGTATGCAGAGTATCAACATGAAATGTAAACTTTATTTAAATATTTATATAAAAATATGTAACAGCAGTATTTAAACATGATAAATGTTTTTTACATTCAAAGGTAACTGTAACTTGTTTGTTTTTTTAAAACAAGTTTTCTTAAATAATTGGAAATGTGTCTGCTCGTACCCAGTTTGTAAAAAAAAAAAAAAGGCTTTTTTTATTTTTTATAAATAAATAAAACCCCAATTTTCTGTAGTGTAGCTGCCCCCCCTCAATACTCTACCCCCTCCCAGATCCCTTTCCAAACATTTATTCCCCCCATCTCCATCCCTTACACGTTTCTGTAGTGTAGCGATCCCAGTCCCACTCCCTACCTGCGCGCTGCCGCCCACCTGCACGCTCTCCCGTGCACCTGCGCGTGCCTCCGCCCCCCCACTGCCGGCACTATCATCCGGCCTGAGAGGAAGTAGACCAATGATGTGCCGCCCACCCGCCTCTCTGCTATGGCTCCCACCCACGAACGATCTGCACCATCGCTGGCCGATGCAGACAGGGCCACAGAGGGGCTAAAAAAAGGGTATTGCAGGATGCCTCAATATCGATGCATCACTGCAATACCCTGAAAGTGTCTGGAAGTTATCGGGATCGCTTCCAGCGCTTGAAACCCCAGAGGACGTGTCAGGCACGTCCTTGGTCATTAACTGACATCCAATGTAGGACGTGCCTGACACACCCTTGGTTGTTAAAAGGGCTTGAAACCCAATTTTTTTTTTTCATGATTCAGATAGAGCATGTCATTTTAAACAACTTCCCAATTTACTTCTATTATCTAATTTGTTTCGTTTTCATGGTATCCTTTGTTGAAAAGTATACCTAGATAGGCTCAGGAGCTACTGATTGGTGACTGCACATATATCCCTCATGTTGTTGTCTCCCAGGAGTGCACTGCTGCTCCTTCAACAAAGGATACCCAGAGAATGAAGCAGATAAGATAATTGAAGTAAATTGGAAAGTTGTTTTTAATTGCATTCTCTATCTGAATCATGAAAATTAAAAATGTGCATTTCATGTCCCCTTTAATTTTCCTTAACAATCTCTGAATACGACTTAAATCATATTGTCTTCTTTTAGATGCCTTAGTCCTGTATCTTAAAGAAGTGGCTGCCGCTGCTCCAAGTCTTCCTTTTTATTACTACCACATTCCATGTCTGACTGGGATAAAATGTGAGTATGAGGATCCCTGGGAATAGCTCCTTGGGGGAGGTGCATTCATTTGTTTTGTTTTTAAACAAATGGCAACTATGGCTGGCGCAAGTGGCATTCGGAAGAATTCTGGCCCTAAAAAGAACCGAATTCCGCTGGTTGCGGCTATATTCTTCATTCTTTTTAAAACAAAACTAATGAATGCACATGTCTAATGCCGAGTATGTGATCCAAAACCCCACCTGATGTTTTGTGTTTCTACTGTTCAGTTCAGGTACAAGATATCCTGAGTAAGGTACAGCACCAAATCCCATCATTTCGTGGAGTAAAATTTACCGACATTAACCTCATGGACTTTGGTCGATGTATTCGCGAATACAAGGAATTTGAATATTTTTATGGAGTGGATGAGGTAAACATGCTGCAAAGAGAAAAAAAATATTTTAAAATGTTATTTAATTGGTACATTTCTTCAAGATAAATTGTATTTTAAATCCTTAGATGAAAGAGCGGGCACTTTGTTTTTGTCTTTGGCAGCCAAGTGGGTAAACTTTGCCATGAACCAATTAAAGGAACATTAAACTAATTTTTCATATCTATCTAGCTATCTATATCTCTGTATGTATGTGTGTGTGTATATATATATATATATATATATATATATATATATATATATATATATATATATATATATATATATATATATATATATATATATATATATATATATATATATATATATATATATATATATATATATATATATATATATATATGTGTGTGTATGTGGTGAGGAAAAACAAGGCGAAGAGTCCCAAAAGGTAGTTAATCCAAAAAGTTTTTTGGAGCAGAGCCTGAAATGGTCAGTAAGGTGCTCCCTATTTCCTGACGCGTTTCGTATATATATATATACACACGTTGATTGGAGTAGCCATGTTAGTCCAGAGATTTAGATATCAAAATAACAAGAGTATTGCATTGAGCAATGATGCTTTTTTTATTGGACTAACTATACATTTATAAGTTGACAAGCTTTCGTAAGAGTTCCTTTATCAAGTCTAAAGCAATACATTTAGTATTGCTTTAGACTTGATAAAGGAAGGAACTCTTACAAAAGCTTGTCAACTTATAAATGTATAGTTGGTCCAATAAAAAAAGCATCATTGCTCAATGCAATACTCTTGTTATTTTGATATATATATATATATATATATATATATATATATATATATATATATATATATATATATATATATATATAATGTGTGTGTGTGTATATATTATATTTATCTATCTACCCAGTTGTCTATCATTTGTCTATCTAATCTATGTATCAGCTATTAAAGGGTCATTAAACCCAAAAATTGTCTTTCATGATTCAGATAGAGAATACAATTTTAAACAACATTCCAATTTACTTCTGTTATCTAATTTGCTTCATTGTTTAGATATATTTTGTTGAAGAAATAGCAATGGGCATGGGTGAACCAATCACAAGAGGCATCTATGTGCAGCCACCAATCAGCAGCCCCTGAGCCTATCTAGATATGCTTTTCAGCAAAGTATATCAAGATAACGGAGCACATTAGATAATAGAAATAAATTAGAAAGTTGTTTAAAATTGCATGCTCTTTCTCAGCCTTGAAAGGGAAAAAAAATGGGTTTCATGTCCCTTTTAAGTACTGAATTGCAAAAGGTCTGCATACCAATAAAAAAGTTTTAAAAGCATTTAATACTGCCACTGTGCAGAGTTTTTTTGCATATCTGGAAGGAAGGGAGAAACTTCTAAACTAAGAATGTCCTGCAAAATGACAAGACAGCTGGTTGTTCTGAAATTCTCTAAATTTTCCACAAAAACTATATTTGTCAAATCTGTAGACTTCAGTCTACATCTGATACTTGGGGGCTTGGTTAGGTGTCTGAAAATCAAAACAATGCTATTTAAAAATAAGTAAAACTATACATTGTTTTAAAAAAAAAAAAAACACACCCAGATGGGCTTTATAGTGTACAATGTCCACTTTTTTTACTATGTGTTTAACTCCTGCAAAACAGCCAAACACAAATTCAAAGTCATTCTCCTGGAAATCCCCCATGGAGCTTCACATGCAGATGTTACGGGTGAGTGTAGGATATATGCATATGCTCCTGATTGTTCCTCATCTGGACCGCGCTGGTTGCATTAATCTGTATTTTTTTTTTTTAATTCTTTACATGGGTTAAATATATAGTAAAAGAAGGGACTTTTTCTCCAAGAATGACATATAGGTTTGAGTTTCAAATCATTTTAATCCAAAATAAGGTCAAGTGATAGTGAGATTTCTGGTCCAATTTTAATGATTTTGCTTATAAAATCACGACCGTTTTTTTAATTTATTTTATAATTAGCAATTACTGGGAGCGCTGGCATTCGGCGTACAGGGAGCTGTGGGCAGGTAAGTACTTCTAGATTTGGCCATTTAGCTTTATGTATTTTGTTTTATGAAACCTACGTTTTGTTCACGTTTTGCTTTCTACATCACACAGCACATACAACTACTTGGGCAAAGCCACAAACAAGATGTTGGAAGCTTTTGAAGATGGTAATTTGAAGAAAGCTCAGGAAATTCAGGTATCGTGTGTTTTGCAAATTAGCTTGTGATGTTTTAGATTTGAAGAACACAAAAGTAGAAACTAAACTTGAATGATTAAGATGGAGCATGCAATTTTAAACAACTTTCCAATTGACTTCTATTATCTAATTTACTTAATTCTCTTGATATTCTTTGTTGAATAGCATACCTGGGTAGGTTTAGGAGCGTTTGCATTTCTTGAGAAACATCAGTGTATAGCATTGTTAAAAATATGGTAAGAATCGCTGCTACCATTTAGTGCTCATGGATACATGCACACTCCTAATCCTACCTAGATATATCAACAAAGGATAGTAACAGAACAAAGCAAATTAGATAATAGTAAATTGGAAAGTTGTTTAAAATTGTAGTTTTGACTGTCCCTTAAACAAGGAAAATTAAACTTGTGTTCAATTTTGTTTCATATAACGCTAAATCTGTTTTTTGTTTCTAGTTTTCCACTCAAAACTTCATTAGCTTTGTTCTTTCTAATGGTATGTATGCCTCAAAAATCACTTTTCACTGTTTTCTATTTTGCTATGTGTGCTAATCCGTTTTTAGAAACTCTGTATGCATTTTTAGTATTCGTTTTAATGAGTATTATTGAGTTGTTGTTTTATATATAGGTGTAAAATAATTTTACATTTTCTTTTTCTTGGAAACAGATGATTGTGCACAAATTCCTTTATAAGGGATAAATAGTTTTCATTGGATAATAAAAAAAAAATACAGACTTGCGTACATAATCATATATGTAAAGGAGGTTCAGAAAATGTGCTTAACAGACAGTCAAAAAATAGCATTTCAAAAGTAGTCAATAATTAATTTAAGGGGATTTTTTCCCCCGTTAAACCCTGCACAGTAGTGCAAGCAGTGCATTTATACAATTTATCCCACTGATGTCTTACAAATCCCTTGTGTAGTTTATTATAGCCCTAGTAGATCCCGTTTCTAAAACTTATCCAAGTCCACACCTCATGCAAATGTTTTTAAGTGATGACAGGGCAGGCGGTACAGCCAGTCAGATTCCGTACTGCCTGGCTGCCACCCTGTTGTTGGTATTATCAATTATTTGTACAGAACCAACAGTTTCCACAGCTCTAAAAAAAAAAAAAAAAGATATGATATGCGAGGAAACATTTATAGGGAGCAAGTGGGTAGAGGGCCCATCCAAGAGTTGTACTGTTTTAAATTAGCTCTCATGAATGTTATCTACAAACAGCTGGGCTCATAGGCTACATGCTAAGGTGTTTAAGCGGATAACAAAGGAGGAGAGGAACTGAGGTTGGAAAAGCTCAGTGTATATTGTATGCCTGAACAGTAGAGTCTTTAAAGTGTGCTTGAAACTTTTAAAACTAGGGGAGAGTCTTGAGTGAGGCAGAGAGTTCCACAAGATAGGGGCCAGTCTGGAGAAGTCCTGTAGATGGGAATGTGAGGAGGTAACAAGAGAGGAGGAGGTCATGAGCAGAGTGAAGGGGACGACAGGGAGAGTATCTGATGACAAGGTCTGAGATATAGGGGGGAGCAGTGCCATAGAGGGCCTTGACGGTCAGAAATATAATTTTGTGTTTAATTTTGGAGGCCATAGAAAGCCAGTGAAGGGATTGGCAGAGAGGTGCAGGAGAAGAAGAAGGAAGATCAACCTGGCAGAGGCATTTATTATGGATTGTAAAGGAGATAGATGGCAACTAGGGAGACCAGATAGGATGGAGTTGCAATAGTCAAGGTGGGAAATGATGAGAGAGTGGATTAAGATTTTAGTGGTGTCTTGTGTAAAGAAGTGGCAAATTTTGGAGATGATTTCAAGGGGGAAACGGCAGGAGTTGGCCAAAGATTGGATGTGCTGAGTGAAAGAGAAATCTAAGTCAAGTGTGACCCCAAGACATCAGGTGTGTGGGGTTGGGGTAATGATGCTGTTATCAACAGTTATAGAAATATGGGGGTGGAGATTCAGTTTTGGAAAAATTTAATTTAAAGGGGCATAATAATCTTTTATGATTCATATAGAGCATACACTTTAAAAAAAAAAACTTTTTTTAATTTACTTCTATTATAAAATTGTCTTCGTTCTCTTGGTATCTTTTGTTGAAATGTAGGGGTGTAGGCTCAGGATCATGTACGTGTCTGGATCACTTTATGGCATCAGTTTTGCAAGAGTACTAGATGGCAACACTATTTCCTGCCAGGTAGTGCTTCAGACACCTACCTAATTTTCTCTTCAACAAAGAATACCATGAGAATTAAGCAAATTCGATATTAGGAGTAAATTGGAAACTTATTTTAAAAGTGTATGCTCGGTCTGAATCACAAAAGAAAATGTTTGGGTTTCATATCTCTTTAAAGTAATGAGAGAACATCCAAAATTAAATATGAGAACAGTGACACAAGGAAGGTGATAGGTCTGGTGCAGAAATGTAAGAGGAGAGTCATAAGAGGGCTATGTTACAAATTTCAAAGGATTGGAGGGTTTGGAGCAAAAGAGGGTGCTCAACAGTATCAATGGCTGCAGACAGATCAAGAAGGATTAACAGAGAGCAGTGGACTTTTGATTTTGCTGTAAGTAGGTCATTAGTAACCTTAATGATTGCTGTCTCTGTTGACTGTTGGGGGCAGAATCCAGATTGCAGTGGGTCAAGGAGGGAGTTTAATGTAAGAAAATGTGATAAGTGTGTATACTAGCTTTTCAAGAAGTTTTGAGGCAAGGGGGAGTATGGGTGGTTGTTGGATGGGGAGGTTTTTTGAGGATAGGTGATATATGTTTAAAAGATGAGGGAAATGTACTGGTGCTGAGGGAGAGGTTGAAAATGTGTGCGAGGATAGGGGTAAGGGTAGGAGAGAAAGGGAGGGGAGTTACTGTGAGGGATGGGATCGAGGGAACAGGTAGTGAGGTGAGAGGAGGATATAAGGGCAAAAACTTCTTCCTCAGTAACGGGCAAAAGAGTGGAATTTGTGGGGCTTTTGCGCTGTTGAGGGGGTTGGAGACCGGTAGTATGTTGAGAGATGGTGTTGTGTTTTTTAAAGGAATCAATTTTGTTGTTGAAGTGGCTGGCAAAATCTTGAGCAGAGACAGAAGTTGTATTAGGGCATGGGCGTAGAAGAGTATTGAAAGTGAAGAACAGCCATTTTGAGTTTGGAGAAAGCGTAGAGATAAGAGTAGAGAAGTAGTCTTGCTTGGAGAGGTTAAGGGCAGAATAACAGAAGTTCAAGATGGACTTGTAGGAAGAAAGTCAGCTGAACAACAAGATTTTCTCCAATATCGATCAGCAGTGTGGGAACATCTGCGTAGGTGGAATGTTAGAGGAGTGTGACAGAGCTGAGGATGAGTGTGTGACTTCCTAGTTATGGTAGGAGGTGGCAAACTGTAAAAGACTGATGTAGGAGTGGAGTTGTAGTAACAGATTGGTCGGGCAGGAAAAGGAAGAGATTGAAGAGAGCAAAGGTTTGAGAGATGTTGCTGATCTAGTGACTTAAACTGACAGTCAAGTCCAAAAAACCTTTAATGGATCAAATAGGGCATGTAATTTTAAACAACTTTCCAATTTAGTTTTTATCACCAATTTTGCTTTGTTCTCTTGGTATTCTTAGTTGAAAGCTAAACCTAGGAGGTTCATATGCTAATTTCTTAGACATTTGACAGTTTTTCACCACTAGAGCTCATGCAGGTGAATTTACAGAGGAGTGTGCACTGATTGGCTAAAATGCAAGTCTGTCAAAAGAAGTGAAATAAGGGGGCAGTCTGCAGAGGCTTTGGTATAAGGTAATCACAGAGGTACAAAGTGTATTATTATAACTGTGTTGGTTATGCAAAACCAAGAAATGGGTAATTAAGGGATTATCTATCTTTTAAAACAAAAATTCTGGTGTTGACTGTCCCTTTAATGCTTCTGTGGAGTTTGGTGTGAGCGCTAGATGGCGAGTTCTAGGGAGTGCTGTGACATTGCAAGTGAGGGGATGATGGCTATAAAGAGGAAAAGGGGAATTTGTGAAGTTTGAGAGAGTGCATCGTTAACTGAAAATCAAATCAAGGGAATGGCCATCTTTGTGAGTGGGATAGTCAGTTCATTGTGACAGACCGAAAGAGGAAGTGAGCTATACAGGTGAAACTCGAAAAATTTGAATATTGTGCAAAAGTTCATTTATTTCACTAATGCAACTTAAAAGGTGAAACTAATATATGAGATAGACTCATTACATGCAAAGCAAGATAGTTCAAGCCGTGATTTGTCATAATTGTGATGATTATGGCTTACAGCTCATGAAAACCCCAAATCCACAATCTCAGAAAATTAGAATATTGTGAAAAGGTGCAATATTCTAGGCTCAAAGTGCCCCACTCTAATCAGCTAATTAAGCCATAACACCTGCAAATGGTTCCTGAGCCTTTAAGTGGTCTCTCAGTCTGGTTCAGTAGGAATCACAATCATGGGAAAGACTGCTGACCTGACAGTTGTGCAGAAAACCATCATTGACACCCTCCATAAAGAGGGAAAGCCTCAAAAGGTATTTGCAAAAGAAGTTGGATGTTCCCAAAGTGCTGTATCAAAGCACATTAATAGAAAGTTATGTGGAAGGGAAATGTATGGAAGAAAAAGGTGCACAGGCAGCAGGGATGACCGCAGCCTGGAGAGGATTGTCAGGAAAAGGCCATTCAAAAGTGTTGGGGACTTTCACAAGGAGTGGACTGAGGCTGGAGTCAGTGCATCAAGAGCCACCACAGACAGACCCTGGACATGGGCTTCAAAAGCGTCTTACCTGGGCTAAAGAAAAACAGACCTGGTCTGTTGCTCAGTGGTCCAAAGTCCTCTTTTCTGATGAGAGCAAATTTTGCATCTCATTTGGAAACCAAGGACCCAGAGTATGGAGGAAGAATGGAGAGGCACACACTGCAAGATACTTGAAGTCCAGTGTGAAGTTTCCACAGTCTGTGTTGATTTGGGGAGCCATGTCATCTGCTGGTGTTGGTCCACTGTGCTTCATTAAGTCCAGGGTCAACGCAGCCATCTACCACGAGATTTTGGAGCTCCTCATGCTTCCTTCCGCAGACGAGCTCTATGGGGATGCTGACTTCATTTACCAGCAGGACTTGGCACCTGCCCACACTGCAAAAAGCACCAAAACCTGGTTCAATGACCGTGGGATTACTGTGCTTGATTGGCCAGCAAACTCGCCTGACCTGAACCCCATAGAGAATGTATGGGGCATTGCCAAGAGAAAGATGATAGACATGAGACCGAACAATGCAGAAGGCCGCTATTGAAGCATCTTGGTCTTCCATAACACCTCAGCAGTGCCACAGGCTGATAGCTTCCATGCCACGCCGCAATAAGGCAGTAATTGCTGCAAAAGGGGCCCAAACCAAGTACTGAGTATATACAGTATCCATGCTTATACTTTTCAGAGGTCCGATATTGTTCTATGTACAATCTTTGTTTTATTGATTGCATGTAATATTCTAATTTTCTGAGATTGTGGATTTGGGGTTTTCATGAGCTGTAAGCCATAATCATCACAATTATGACAAATCACGGCTTGAACTATCTTGCTTTGCCTGTAATGAGTCTATCTCATATATTAGTTTCACCTTTTAAGTTACATTAGTGAAATAAATGAACTTTTGCACAATATTCAAATTTTTCGAGTTTCACCTGTAGAAGTTGTATTCTGTGGAAGCTAATTAAACAGCACTCTTGCTCTGTCTTTGATTGGTGGTAAAGCATCTGTGCAGCCTCCATGTAATTGCTTAAATAACTCAAACTTGAAAAGCAGGACCTATTGGTTGTTAAAATATGAACTACAGGAAGAAAATATAAACCCTCATGGGAATAAACTATATGTGTGCAGTGATTTTATTATTATGTTTGAAAAAATAATTTTCTGCCCCTTTAAGTTTAAGGTAGTACAATTGCATAGGAAGCCATACATTGCACAAAAGACAACACACATTCAAGAAATGCAATTAAAGAGCTGGAAACTGCAACTGATATTGCTTGACAATTGTATTCAAATTCTTAAAAACAAAAAAACATACAAAGAGATTTTCAGCATAGAATAAAACCTGAACCTCTACTGATTATATATTTTCTCTCGTCTGTCAGCAGGTTAGATGGTCGGGTAACATAAGGTTAATACTTTACAAATTAGAAGTTAGTTTAATTAAGTGATGTACTTACATAGATTTATACATAATCTTTTAGGAACTCTTGAGTTTGTATCAGGTAAAGGTATATAAATATTTTTATTTTGTTTATCATTAAATGGTATTTTAAAATGTACAGTATTACAGATTTTTAGTTTTAGAAAACTTTTATGGTTCAGACAGAACGTACAATTTTGTTAGCAAATTTGCTCTGTCCTCTTTGCTGGTATATTATTATTCTATAGCGGCACAACAGAAATGTCTTGTAATTACAAAGTGTTTACTGTCCCTTTAAGGGGCATTAGTTTTGTTTAGCAGAATATATTTTAACTTTTTATTTTATTGTAATTGCATGAAACTCATTTGTTTTTTTTTATGCGCAGTAAATATCCACTCAATCAAAATTAAACTGTCATTATTCAGATAGAGCATGCCATTTTAAAGGGACACTGAACCCAAATTTTTTTGTTTTGTGTTTCAGATAGAGCATGCAATTTAAAGCAACTTTCTAATTTACTCCTATTATCAATTTTTCTTCGTTTTCTTGCTATCTTTATTTGAAAAAGGAGGCATCTAAACTTGTTTCTGGACAACACTTTTTAATTGTTGGATGAATTTATCCACCAATCAGCAAGGACAACCCAGGTTGTTCACCAAAAATGGGCCGGCATCTAAACTTACATTCTTGCATTTCAAATTAAGACACCAAGGCCTAGATTTGGAGTTCGGCGGTAGAAGGGCTGTTAACGCTCCGCGGGCTTTTTTCTGGCCGCACCATAAATTTAACTCTGGTATCGAGAGTTCAAACAAATGCTGCGTTAGGCTCCAAAAAAGGAGCGTAGAGCATTTTTACCGCAAATGCAACTCTCGATACCAGAGTTGCTTACGGACGCGGCCAGCCTCAAAAACGTGCTCGTGCACGATTCTCCCATAGGAAACAATGGGACTGTTTGAGCTGAAAAAAAACCTAACACCTGCAAAAAAGCAGCGTTCAGCTCCTAACGCAGCCCCATTGTTTCCTATGGGGAAACACTTCCTACGTCTGCACCTAACACCCTAACATGTACCCCGAGTCTAAACACCCCTACCCTTACACTTATTAACCCCTAATCTGCCGCTCCCGCTATCGCTGACCCCTGCATATTTTTTTTAACCCCTAATCTGCCGCTCCGTAAACCGCCGCAACCTACGTTATCCCTATGTACCCCTAATCTGCTGCCCTAACATCGCCGACCCCTATATTATATTTATTAACCCCTAATCTGCCCCCCTCAACGTCGCCGACACCTGCCTACACTTATTAACCCCTAATCCGCCTCACTAACCCTATCATAAATAGTATTAACCCCTAATCTGCCCTCCCTAACATCGCCTACACCTACCTTCAATTATTAACCCCTAATCTGCCGAGCGGACCTCACCGCTATTCTAATAAATGTATTAACCCCTAAAGCTAAGTCTAACCCTAACACTAACACCCCCCTAACTTAAATATAATTTACATCTAACGAAATAAATTAACTCTTATTAAATAAATTATTCCTATTTAAAGCTAAATACTTACCTGTAAAATAAATCCTAATATAGCTACAATATAAATTATAATTATATTATAGCTATTTTAGGATTAATATTTATTTTACAGGCAACTTTGTAATTATTTTAACCAGGTACAATAGCTATTAAATAGTTAAGAACTATTTAATAGTTACCTAGTTAAAATAATAACAAATTTACCTGTAAAATAAATCCTAACCTAAGATATAATTAAACCTAACACTACCCTATCAATACATTAATTAAATAAACTACCTACAATTACCTACAATTAACCTAACACTACACTATCAATAAATTAATTAAACACAATTCCTACAAATAAATACAATTAAATAAACTAGCTAAAGTACAAAAAATAAAAAAGAACTAAGTTACAAAAAATAAAAAAATATTTACAAACATAAGAAAAATATTACAACAATTTTAAACTAATTACACCTACTCTAAGCCCCCTAATAAAATAACAAAGCCCCCCAAAATAAAAAATTCCCTACCCTATTCTAAATTACTAAAGTTACAAGCTCTTTTACCTTACCAGCCCTGAACAGGGCCCTTTGCGGGGCATGCCCCAAGAAATTCAGCTCATTTGCCTGTAAAAAAAAACATACCATACCCCCCCCCCCAACATTACAACCCACCACCCACATACCCCTAATCTAACCCAAACCCCCCTTAAAGAAACCCAACACTAAGCCCCTGAAGATCTTCCTACCTTGTCTTCACCATCCAGGTATCACCGATCCGTCCTGGCTCCAACATCTTCATCCAACCCAAGCGGGGGTTGGCGATCCATCATCCGGTGGCTGAAGAGGTCCAGAAGAGGCTCCAAAGTCTTCCTCCTATCCGGCAAGAAGAGGACATCCGGACCGGCAAACATCTTCTCCAAGCGGCATCTTCGATCTTCTTCCATCCGGTGCGGAGCGGGTCCATCTTGAAGCAGGCGACGCGGATCCATCCTCTTCTTCCGTTGTCTCCCGACGAATGACGGTTCCTTTAAGGGACGTCATCCAAGATGGCGTCCCTCGAATTCCGATTGGCTGATAGGATTCTATCAGCCAATCGGAATTAAGGTAGGAATTTTCTGATTGGCTGATGGAATCAGCCAATCAGAATCAAGTTCAATCCGATTGGCTGATCCAATCAGCCAATCAGATTGAGCTTGCATTCTATTGGCTGTTCCGATCAGCCAATAGAATGCGAGCTCAATCTGATTGGCTGATTGGATCAGCCAATCGGATTGAACTTGATTCTGATTGGCTGATTCCATCAGCCAATCAGAAAATTCCTACCTTAATTCCGATTGGCTGATAGAATCCTATCAGCCAATCGGAATTCGAGGGACGCCATCTTGGATGACGTCCCTTAAAGGAACCGTCATTCGTCGGGAGACAACGGAAGAAGAGGATGGATCCGCGTCGCCTGCTTCAAGATGGACCCGCTCCGCACCGGATGGAAGAAGATCGAAGATGCCGCTTGGAGAAGATGTTTTCCGGTCCGGATGTCCTCTTCTTGCCGGATAGGAGGAAGACTTTGGAGCCTCTTCTGGACCTCTTCAGCCACCGGATGATGGATCGCCAACCCCCGCTTGGGTTGGATGAAGATGTTGGAGCCAGGACGGATCGGTGATACCTGGATGGTGAAGACAAGGTAGGAAGATCTTCAGGGGCTTAGTGTTAGGTTTCTTTAAGGGGGGTTTGGGTTAGATTAGGGGTATGTGGGTGGTGGGTTGTAATGTTGGGGGGGGGGGGTATGGTATGTTTTTTTTTTACAGGCAAAAGAGCTGAAATTCTTGGGGCATGCCCCGCAAAGGGCCCTGTTCAGGGCTGGTAAGGTAAAAGAGCTTGTAACTTTTTTAATTTAGAATAGGGTAGGGAATTTTTTATTTTGGGGGGCTTTGTTATTTTATTAGGGGGCTTAGAGTAGGTGTAATTAGTTTAAAATTGTTGTAATATTTTTCTTATGTTTGTAAATATTTTTTTATTTTTTGTAACTTAGTTCTTTTTTAATTTTTGTACTTTAGCTAGTTTATTTAATTGTATTTATTTGTAGGAATTGTGTTTAATTAATTTATTGATAGGGTAGTGTTAGGTTTAATTATATCTTAGGTTAGGATTTATTTTACAGGTAAATTTGTTATTATTTTAACTAGGTAACTATTAAATAGTTCTTAACTATTTAATAGCTATTGTACCTGGTTAAAATAATTACAAAGTTGCCTGTAAAATAAATATTAATCCTAAAATAGCTATAATATAATTATAATTTATATTGTAGCTATATTAGGATTTATTTTACAGGTAAGTATTTAGCTTTAAATAGGAATCATTTATTTAATAAGAGTTAATTTATTTTGTTAGATGTAAATTATATTTAAGTTAGGGTTAGACTTAGCTTTAGGGGTTAATCCATTTATTATAGTAGCGATGAGCTCCGGTCGTCAGATTAGGAGTTAATAATTGAAGGTAGGTGTCGGCGATGTTAGGGAGGGCAGATTAGGGGTTAATACTATTTATGATAGGGTTAGTGAGGCGGGTTAGGGGTTAATAACTTTATTATAGTAGCGGTGCGGTCCGCTCGGCAGATTAGGGGTTAATAAGTGTAGGCAGGTGTCGGCGACGTTGAGGGGGGCAGATTAGGGGTTAATAAATATAATATAGGGGTCGGCGGTGTTAGGGGCAGCAGATTAGGGGTACATAGGGATAACGTAGGTGGCGGCGCTTTGCGGTCGGAAGATTAGGGGTTAATTATTAAGTAGCTAGCGGCGACGTTGTGGGGGGCAGGTTAGGGGTTAATAAATGTAATACAGGGGTCGGCGGGGTTAGGGGCAGCAGATTAGGGGTACATAAGTATAACGTAGGTGGCGGTCGGCAGATTAGGGGTTAAAATATTTTAATCGAGTGGCGGCGATGTGGGGGGAGCTCGGTTTAGGGGTACATAGGTAGTTTATGGGTGTTAGTGTACTTTAGAGCACAGTAGTTAAGAGCTTTATGAACCGGCGTTAGCCCAGAAAGCTCTTAACTCCTGCTATTTTCCGGCGGCTGGAGTTTTGTCGTTAGAGCTCTAACGCTCACTTCAGAAACGACTCTAAATACCGGCGTTAGGAAGATCCCATTGAAAAGATAGGATACGCAAATGGCGTAGGGGGATCTGCGGTATGGAAAAGTCGCGGCTGAAAAGTGAGCGTTAGACCCTTTAATCACTGACTCCAAATACCAGCGGGCGGCCAAAACCAGCGTTAGGAGCCTCTAACGCTGGTTTTGACGGCTACCGCCGAACTCCAAATCTAGGCCCAAGAGAATAAAGAAAATTTGATAATAGGAGTAAATTAGAAAGTTGCTTAAAATGTCATGCTCTATCTGAATCACAAAAGAAAAAATTTGGGTTCAGTGTCCCTTTAAACAACTTTCCAATTGACTTCCATTAACAAAATGTGCACTGTATTTTTATATTTATACTTTTTGAGTCACCAGCTCCTACTGAGCATGTGCAAGAATAAGTGTGCTGCATTTGTGAATGGCTGATGCTGTCACATGGTACGTGTATGCATTTGTGATTGGCTAATGGCTGTCACATGGTACAGGGGGAGTGGAAATAGACATAACTTAAAATTGTCAGAAAAAAAAATCTACTACTCATTTGAAGTTCAGACTAAGTGCTATTGCATTGTCTTGTTATCTTGCATTTGTTGATTATGCAAATCTACAGTGTTGACTGGTCTTTTAAAGAGACATGAAACAAATTTTTTCTTTCCTGATTCAGATCCATGTGATTTTAAACAACTCTGCACTTTACTTCTAGTGTCAAATTTGCTTCTTTCATTGGTATTCTTTGTTGAAGGAGCAGCAATACATTACTGGGAGCTAGCTGAACACATGGGTTGACTAGATGTGTATATATATACAGCTACCAATCAGCAGCTAGCTCCTAGTGGTGCATTACTGCTCATGAGCCTACCTAGGTATGCTTTTCCACAAAGGATACCAAGAGAACTAACCAAAGTAGATAATAGAAGTATATTGGAAAGTTGTTCAAAAATGATATGCTCTATCTGAATTATGAAATGTAATTTTGCTGTGTATAAAATGCTGGTGTACAGAACATACTTAAGTACACAGCTATAGCTTTACTAGAAGCAGTTTTACTAATACATGTATATTGCAAAAATGCTTCTATTCAATTCTTATTTTGGTTGAAATATCCCTTTAAAGGGACATTATACACTATACAAATGCTAGATAGAATTATGCATTCAAAGAAAAGATTACTCTGAGACGGAGGCTTAACTAGAAACCACAGGGCCCAGGTGCAAGAATCTAAGAAGGGCCCCCCCACTCCTTCCCCCCCCCCCCCCCAAAAAAGTGAATTTGATACATATTTTTTTATTTTTTTACATTTAACACAGAGAAAACGTGAATCATATTACATGTCTGCAAAAGGAGGTACCCTGTGCCCACAGTCTGTGAGATGGTCTGACCCCCTATTACTGTATATAGTGACACTGTTTAACCCACCAGTACTGTATATAGTGAGTCAGTGACACAGTCTGTAATCTGCCGGTGAGATGGGTGGCCTGATCCTACCCGCCCCAGTACTTTATAAAGTGACCACAGTAGTCTGTGACCTGGTCCATCCCCCCCCCATACTGTATATAGTGGTACTGTATAGACTGACACTGTTTACCCCTGGCCCCCCCATGCTGTAGTAACAAGGTCTGTAATTTGCTGGTTCCACAAATGTGCACACACATACATGCGTAAATACACACACAGTCACATACACGCGCGCACACACACACATAAACACCAATGGGTAAAACAGAAACACTAACCCCTGTAGTCAGAGACACTAGTGAAGCATCATGTCACACTCACATGATATCAGTGCAGGCAGTGGCAGGTCAACGTTTTTTGCAATTGCGATCTCTGCACCCCCTGTAGTTTTGCCCCTGCTCTGAGAATAACATGTAGAGGTATTTTTTAAAGTTTAATTAGTTGTGTAAACGTTGACAAAATAAGTGTAAAGTTTTTAGTGTCTAAAAAACAATGGGAGCTGCCCTGTTTTAACTTAGGTTACCTTCTCTGCTGTGGCCAATCAGGGACAGTTATAAATAGGTCACTAGAGTATGCAGCCAATGGCTGTCTGGAATATAACCGTGTTCTGCACTTCCATTTCTAACGGGAACTGAAAAGCTCACAATTTTTTCAGAATGGAATTACATGAAAAGGGGACAAAATAAATAATGAAAGTATATTGCAGAGTTTTCTTTATATATATATATATATATATATATATATATATATATATATATATATATATATATATATATATATATATATATATATATATATATAAATAATTTTATCATTTTATTTTATTTTACCATCTTAAAGTGTCCCTTTAAAGACAGTTCTTTCATGTTGGTGGAGGTGTGTCCTTATTTACCAAAAAATATGTGGGACTTGTCCTTACCAGCCACTAAACACGCAGTCCCTGGGATCACTTGCAGGCAGAACATACATCTACTGTTACTCTGAATATCAATTTAAACAGCATCGCTCTAAATTTATTTGTGCAAAAGTATTTTTTTATTGATGCTTTTTAGTATTTAGATTAATCATTTTAATCAATTCATTGTACTTCTGAACCAATCTCCTTATTACAGTTGGACTTATCGATACGGTTTTCTTTATTTCTGCAGGCTGGGGCTTAGCTGAATTTAAAGATATAATGTCACTTGCGTCTGGGCTGCAGCTAGGCCCTGCTCGCCTTCCTCTTGTCTCTTCCATCACATCAGATCATCACAATCAAATCAAGACCCAAATGGGAAAACTGAGTCTTCTCTGACGCAATCAACTTCAGTGAACACTTTTAAATGGAAAATGACTGTTGAAAAATAATATTTCTTTTTTTATACTAAGATGATCTAGGCCTATACCAGTATGACATTGCATTTACCAGTATGTTAAATATGTCTTTAAAGTGCCCAAACAATATTAAAATTTTAAATGCATCATCGGACAATTTATTTTTTCTTTCTTAGTTAAGTACATTTTTTTTTTTTAAAGAGAGGAGTAGTCCGAATTAAACTTTCATGATTTAAATAGTTTATGCAATTAAAGTTTACTTCTATTATCAAATGTACTTAAATGGGCACAATACCCAAATGTTGAAACACTTGAAAGTGATGCAGCATAGCTGTAAAAAGCTGACTAGAAAATATCACCTGAGCATCTCTATGTAAAAAAGAAAGATATTTTACCTCAAAATTACTAATTACTCACGCCACTGTATAGAGACTTTAAGCAGCCAGTCAGAACGCTTGTCGCAGGACTTGCTAGGCAGTGTGCATCTGTCATGTTATTTTCCTATTCAGCTTAAAGTGATGGTAACTTCTAACTTTTGAGAAACGCTAGGATTTACCAGTGGAACAAATAAAGGGGACTTTCAGTCATTAAAGGGACACTAAACCCATTTTTTTATTTCATGATTCAGATAGCACATGCAATTTTTAACAACTTTCTAATTTACTCCTATTATCAATTTTTCTTCATTCTCTTGCTATCTATATTTAAAAAGCAGTAATATAAAGCCTAAAAGCCGGCCCATTTTTGGTTCAGAACCTGGGTTATGCTTGCTTATTGGTGACTAAATGTAGCCACCAATAAGCAAGCGTTATCCAGGGTTCTAAACCTAAAATGGGTGAGCTTCTAAGCTTTACATTCCTGCTTTT
Organism: Bombina bombina; assembly: GCF_027579735.1. Classification (NCBI taxonomy): domain Eukaryota; kingdom Metazoa; phylum Chordata; class Amphibia; order Anura; family Bombinatoridae; genus Bombina; species Bombina bombina. The sequence continues at coordinate 38,649,459 of NC_069508.1, read as the reverse complement.
TAAATAAAGATAGCAAGAGAACGAATAAAACTTGATAGGAGTAAATTAGAAAGTTGCTTAAAATTGCATGCTCTATCTGAATCATGAAGGAAAAAAATTGGGTTTAGTATCCCTTTAAGTAGAAAATACTTCATGCTGAAATTTCCTGTATTTGTTTGAAGAATTTGCCGCACTGAGCTCCTCAGACAGCACACGGCAGAACGCTATTTTGCTGCGAGGTGACGTTTCCACCTCTTAGCCAATAGGCTTGCGGGCCAGCTGGCGCCAAGCCGGTTACTAAGAAAACTATTTTTTAAATCCTAAATTGTATGAAACCCTCAAACAATAGATGAGCCACCTTTATTGTAAATCTTTGTCCAATGATTCTATAATAAAACCTTGAAGTTATTTGATAGGTAGAAATAAAATGGAAAGTGCTATTTTCCAGACAAATAAGGGCCAGATTAGTGGAGCGGTATTTAACAATTCCGCTCGAGTGCTAACTCCGCTAGAAGTAAGCTTTTTGCGTGCATCGGGTAGCGCTCGTATTACAAGTATTATACTAGGTAGGGTGATTATGTATCCACTCTAGATTTTTAATTGATTTTACTTTAAAAATATCACTTTTATGATAACTAATTAAAGTTCAATTTAAAATTGTTTCTACCCTTATATCTGGCTTTCTTTTAGATATTGGTGGGTTAATGGTATTTAATTCTTCACAACTCGGTGTTATAATATTATTCACAGATTTGTGTGATTTATTATCACTTTTCTACTAAAGGGACGTGAAACCCAGTCTTTTTGTCATGATGTATTACTGGGAGCTAGCTTTACACTTTAGATAAGCCAATGACAAGATGCATATATGTGCAGCCACCAATAAGCAGCTAGCTCCCAGTAGTACATTTCTGCTCCTCAGCCTACCTAGGTATGCTTTTTGACAAAGGATACCAACAGAACAATGCAAATTACTTAATAGAAGTAACTTAGTAAGTTGTTTAAAATTGTATACTCTGAATCTTGAAAGAAAAATATTGGGTTTCATGTTCCTTTATTTGAGAGTGAGAACATTTTTTCCTTTAACACAAATTTACCTACCTAATGATTTATTTTTAATTGTTATAATTAAAGTACTTATTATTAGCAAAATCTTGCACCTGTTTGTCATTAATATAATAAACTTTTTTGCTAATGAACTAAGACTGAAGTATTTCATTTTATCGTGGTTTGGTCATACTCAGTCTTGGTGGTCCATAGCCAGAGTGTGGTGGGGGAAGGAGTTATTGGCAGGGTAATTGCATTCTGCGGTGGAATTTGGGCATACACCTGATTGCTTCAAATCATATCCGTTTGTGTTGTCACGGCTACCATATTGTTGACACCCGCAATTTCATGGGTGCAGATCCTGTCCTGCTTGGGAGTGACATTGCATCTCCGTTGCAGGAAACAACTGCTTGTTTGCAAGTGCGTGTGAGTGCTGCCACTGATTGGCTGGTCAGCGGTTTACTACTAAGAAGTTGCAATTTCTCTGGAGCTCAACTTTACCTATGCGTTTAACAATTTCTGTAACAAGATGTAGTATCCCACTGCACAAAAACCTGTAGCTAAATGGCTATAGAAAAAAATCTCAAAATGTGTTAATTGGCATCCTCTGAGTCAAGTAAGACCAAACATGTATATATAATTGTTATTCTTTTAGAATATTTTAAGGTCTGTATCTGTTCTAAAATCATGCAATAGGGTATATACAAAAAATCCCAAAAGAAAAGCACTCACTGGACTTGTATGTATAAAACATTAAAATGTAATGAGAAAGCTTAAACATTTTTTTTTTTTACATGTGTATGTGTATATATATATACTGTGTGTGTATGTATGTATGTGTGTATATATATATATATATATATATATATATATATATATATATATACATATACATATATACACACATACATACATACATACATACACAAATTAAAATCACAAGATTGTTCATGCGATTTCAATGATGGGATCGGGTCAGGGGGGGAGTGCCTATGGTGCCAGGCAAGCCCCCCAGCCCGCATACCCATATAGGAAGCGGCAAAGGTTTCAGGGCAGCTAAACAGTTAGGATATTCCATGCCATCCTAATGTTGCTAAAGCCCAGAGCAGTTATGATGGCATAGAACGTTCTAATGGCAGGAAGGGGTTAATCTTAAAACAGCAGATTTAAAATTGACCACCCCTATAAATCTAACCACAGTGAGCATTATTTCATATGGGTGTAAAACTGCTTAGCTGCCAGGGAGGGCTGCAATACAATGTTGCCCCTTACTTATAGCCTTGTGTTTAACTCTTTCACAACACTGGGAGTGAAATAGTTAAAGCAACTTGCCTGCCAAACTACGCCCAAAAAGCTGTCTGCCTAAACCAAGCTGTCTGCCTACACCAAGCTCAGCCTTTGCTGGTTGCTAAGATGAGTGACACCAAACACACACTCTGCTACCCCTGCTGTGACCTGAAAGCTTCCCACCCCACCTATGTCTGTTATACCCTCGGGTTAAATCTCCAGCTACATAACAACCTATTACCTTCTGCTTCATTCTGTGCTTCCCAAACACCTGTTATTTTCTCATCATTAGCTCCATACTGCTACAGCAAATAGTCAAAATAAATATGCTGGCTGATTTTAAGTAATTTTAATGTCAAGTTCAAAACTAATTTTCTCCTATTTGTTTCCCCTTACAAATAATGAATGGTTATACAATGATGCATATGGTAACTGTCTCTGCATACAATGCCACTTTATAATATTGTCTAATCCAAGGGATCAGGGTTTTTCATACTGTGTTGCCACCCCCACCGAAATACAGAAAGATGTCAGTCCCCCGCTCCATTGCTCCCCATGAGGGATTTAGTGACAGTCCCTGACACCATCGCTTCTCTTGATTGCTACATACTATTTGGATCTTGTTGAACCTGGCTGCCATGAATCCTCGCTGCTGCTCCTTGCCGCCTTGCAAAGGTACACAGCAGCCAGAGGAGGGGCATTCTGGGACTGTGAGCTATCTCAGTGGGACAGCAGAATTCGGGACTGTCCTGTACAAAATGGGAGGTATGCAAATCAAATTATGCTGTTTTCAGTGCACTGCGCATTAAAATTGCTGTTATTTTTGTATGCATAGGTTTTTTGAGTATTTTAATAAAAGCTCGCTACTTTTAATTTGTGAGAAAAACCGTGAGATCTGTATGGCGGAAATGTTTAGATAATTACACTGGGATTTGCGAGACAATTTCATACACGCCCATGGAACACCGATGTTCAGCACTTTTTATAACCCCCAAAAGCCTGTATAGGCCCCTATTTCACATGCGGCTATCCATTAGACAATTTAGTAAGGTGATCTCAGTAACAGCAGTGGTCACTTGGTCATTTTCAGTATTATTTACTGAAATCTATGCAAAAATTATATTATTATTTTTTTACAGTTTTTGCCTCCGCTATCTCACATGCCATGAACTATAAATATAATAATGGCATATTGCGAATCTGCTGGGCCTGCTGAAAAAAAGCAACTATTTAATTAGTGTGCGTCACTCACTGAAATTTGACTTACAATAGGGGTTTAAATGTAGGTAGCAAAAAAGCTCAACATTGTCTCAGCACTGGAGTATAAAAAGACTTAGCAGAGAAAGGGTTAATACAATTTATTCCTGGGTAAATTACATACAAATTTGATGTTTTTGATAAAAAAAACGATATTTGGGGAACAATTTTGATGCACCTTAACAATACAATTTTTTATGGAGTATTTTTTTGTGAATGGTTTAATTATTTGTTTTGTATGGTTTTTCATGTATGATCTGCATTGTGCACTTTTGTAATGTATGCATCTCTATCCCATATAAAAATGCGGTATACGCACCTTACTGAGACACCCTGTTTTCAAAGTAAAAAATAGCTTTAAAAAAATTCTACCAAGGTAATAGAAGAACTGACATTCTTAAATAAAACCACCAGCCCATATTAGATTTCCCAGCCCTTAGTCTTATCCAGCAGATAGAAATCCAACCACTCAAATCAATAGCTACTGTCTTTTTCTTTAAGAGCTATGTGGTTTTAATATTAAAGAAAAAGAAATAAAATTCCATTTGTTTAGAAATCACAACAGGATTAATTAGCTTAGTTGTGAAGTTTACATTCAGGGCAAAAGCGATGTTCATTTAATTTATGGTGATAATAAAGTGAACCAGAGAACTCTGGGTAAACTATGCAAACGTTTGCTTTAGTGTGAGATTATATAAATCTCATTTGCATATTTTACCTAGAGTTCTCTGGATCACTTTAATCTCAACATAAAGTTAAATGAATTTTGAGTTTGCCGTAGAATAAAAGTGACAGCCTACACCAGATTTTTTATTGTTTAAAAAGATAGATAATCCCTTTATTACCCATTGCCCAGTTTTGCCTAAACAACACTGTTATAGTAATATACTTTTTCACCTTTGTGATTACCTGGTTTCTAAGCCTCTGCAGACATTTTAGTACTTTGGACAGACATGCATTTTAGCCAATTAAATAATTCCACGAAGTGAGCACAATGTTATCTATATGACCCGCATGAACTAGCAGTGTCTAACTGTCAAAAAGCACTGAAATAAGAGGCTGTTCAACATTTTAGAAATTAGCATAGGTTTACCTTTTCACAAAGAATACCAAGAGAGCAAAGCAAATTTGATGATAGAAAGTTGTTTAAAATTGCATGACCTATCTGAATCATGAAAGTTTAATTTTGACTAGACTGTCACTTGAAGCATGGCAAAATGAAACATTTTGCAGTTTTTAAGACTTTGCAGTACAGGCTTGCAAACGTAAAGGGACACTGAAGCCACATTTTTTTCTTTCATGATTCTGATAGAGCATGTAATTTTAAGCAACTTTCTAATTCGCTCCTATTATCATGTTTTCTTCGTTCTCTTGCTAACTTTATTTGATAAAGAAGGCATCTAAGCTAAGGAGACAGACAATTTTTGGTTCAGACCCTGGACAGCACTTGTTTATTGGGGGGGGGGGGAGATTTATCCCCAATCAGTACGAATAACCCAGGTTGTTCACCAAAAATGGGCCGGCATCTAAACTTACATTCTTGCTTTTCAAATAAAGATACCAAGAGGATGAAGAAAATTTGATAATAGGAGTAAATTAGAAAGTTGCTTAAAAATTGCATGCTCTATCTGAATCATGAAAGAAAAAAATTGGGTTCAGTGTCCCTTTAAATGATGCTATGCAAGTGGTGATTCCAGGTGGACAGGTTCTTTACTTGAGAATCAGTCTACCTGTAATCTTGATTCATTCATCCGTATGCAACAAATCAAACTTATGTTTTGTTGCTGCAGAAATTTAAAGTCAGAGTTATCTTGTAGGCTAGGGACATCCTGGTATCCTCGGAACTGGTAAATATAGTTCCATAAGAATAGAGTTCACTTGAATTTCAATTTATCCTTTGCTTGTGCTCTGCTACCCAGAAATTGTATTTCTATACTGTCGGCAGCAACAGCAGAGAAAGGCAGGAAAAACACATGAATGTTTAACCCCTTTATGCCTTCCTGACAGCGCTGGCCTTTAACGCCGTTAGGACGGCATGGAACCTCCTATTATATATATGGAGTCCTGTAGCTTCCCTCTTTAACTAAGGCAAGGATTGGCCAGAAAAGCGTACCTACCAGCGTTATTTCCTTTTTACTTATCGCGTTTACATCGAAACTTCGTTCTAACGTGAAGACTGTTGTTCCGCCACAAAGAGGTTAAAACACATGGACATTTATAAACATCATAAGGTGCAGATACCGTAATGTATAGAAATGTCCAAATGGTTGAAGGGGTCAGAAAGCCACTTAAAAGGGTATGAAACCCAATATATGTAATTCATAATTTAGACAGAGATACAATTGTACCAACAAAGGATGCCAAGAGAACAGGAAAAATAGATAATAGAAGTAAATTAGAAAGTTGTTTAAAATTGCATGCTCTACCTGTATCATGAGATAAAAAATTACAGTTTTATGTCCCTTTTAAGTGGACATTGATCTCCTTCATTAGGAGATTACAATTAATTTGGCATCACAAAATGAGATCTGAGCTGTCATATAATATTATATAAACAAGTCTCACACAAAATAAGGACCAGCACATTAAAGTGATGGTAAATCCAAGTGTTTTTGAAATACTAGAATTTATCAGTGCTATAAATAAAAGGGACTTTCAGACGTTAAAGGGACATTATACACTCATTTTGCTTATTTTTAAATAACATTGCTCTGATTTTCAGACTCCTAACCAAGCCCCAGAGTTTTATGAGAATACCGTCAGATACCTACTCCAGCTTGCTCCTGTTTGTGTATATGGACTTTTCATATGAAGGGAGAGGGGGGAGGGTCTTATTTCCCACTTGCAGTGGGCTTTCCAACTACCTTTTCAACAGAGCTAAACTGAGAGCTTCTAAGTAAATTTTTAAACCATTTTATACTGGATTTTTATATCAGTATCTATTACATGCAGTTGTATGCAAATGAGTGTATACTGTCCCTTTTAAGTTTAAAAAACTTCATGCTGAAAGTTCCTTTATTTGCAGAGAGTTTATGCTGAGCTGAGCGCCTCCTGAAGTCCACAGGAAAAAAGCTATTTTTTTACTCAGGTGAAGTTTCCACCTCTTAGCCAATAGCCATGCTTGCCCTTTGGCACTATGCTACTCTATTGGCTAAGAGGTGGAATGAAAGAATATCAATTTGCCGTCGGCAGCCAGAGCTTGGCATAAATTTGCTACAAATAAAGGAACTTTCAGCATGACGTTTTCTTTCATGTAATTAGCAAGAGTCCATGAGCTAGTGACGTATGGGATATACATTCCTACCAGGAGGGGCAAAGTTTCCCAAACCTTAAAATGCCTACAAATACACCCCTCACCACACCCACAATTCAGTTTTACAAACTTTGCCTCCGATGGAGGTGGTGAAGTAAGTTTGTGCTAGATTCTACGTTGATATGCGCTCCGCAGCAAGTTGGAGCCCGGTTTTCCTCTCAGCGTGCAGTGAATGTCAGAGGGATGTGAAGAGAGTATTGCCTATTGAATGCAGTGATCTCCTTCTACGGGGTCTATTTCATAGGTTCTCTGTTATCGGTCGTAGAGATTCATCTCTTACCTCCCTTTTCAGATCGACGATATACTCTTATATATACCATTACCTCTGCTGATTCTCGTTTCAGTACTGGTTTGGCTATCTGCTATATGTAGATGAGTGTCCTGGGGTAAGTAAATCTTATTTTCTGTGACACTCCTAGCTATGGTTGGGCACTTTGTTTATAAAGTTCTAAATATATGTATTCAAACATTTATTTGCCTTGACTCAGAATGTTCAACATTCCTTATTTTTCAGACAGTCAGTTTCATATTTGGGATAAATGCATTTGTTTCAATAATTTTTTCTTACCTTAAAAAATTTGACTTTTTCCCTGTGGGCTGTTAGGCTCGCGGGGACAGAAAATGCTTCATTTTATTGCGTCATTCTTGGCGCGGACTTTTTTGGCGCAAAAATTTTTTTCTGTTTCCGGCGTCATACGTGTCGCCGGAAGTTGCGTCATTTTTTGACGTTTTTTGCGTCAAAAATGTCGGCGTTCCGGATGTGGCGTCATTTTTGGCGCCAAAAGCATTTAGGCGCCAAATAATGTGGGCGTCACTTTTGTCTCCACATTATTTAAGTCACATTATTTATTGCTTCTGGTTGCTAGAAGCTTGTTCACTGGCATTTTTTTCCCATTCCTGAAACTGTCATTTAAGGAATTTGATCAATTTTGCTTTATATGTTGTTTTTTTCTTTTACATATTGCAAGATGTTCCACGTTGCAACTGAGTCAGAAGATACTTCAGGAAAATCACTGCCCAGTGCTGGAGCTACCAAGCTAAGTGTATCTGCTATAAACTTTTGGTATCTGTTTCTCCAGCTGTTGTTTGTATTGCATGTCATGACAAACTTATTAATGCAGATAAAATTTCCTTTAGTACTGTTACATTACCTGTTGCTGTTCCGTCAACATCTAATTTTCAGAGTGTTCCTGATAACATAAGAGATTTTATTTTTTAAATCCATTAAGAAGGCTATGTCTGTTATTTCTCCTTCTAGTATACATAAAAGTCTTTTAAAACTTCTCTTTTTTCAGATGAATTTTTAAATGAACATCATCATTCTGATACTGATAATGGTTCTTCTGGTTCAGAGGTTTCTGTCTCAGAGGTTGATGCTGATAAATCTTTGTATTTGTTCAAGATGGAATTTATTCGTTCTTTACTTAAAGAAGTATTATTTGTATTAGAAATAGAGGATTCTGGTCCTCTTGATACTAAATGTAAACGTTTAAATAAGGTTTTTAAATCTCCTGTAGTTATTCCAGAAGTGTTATCTCCCTGATGCTATTTCTGAAGTAATTTCCAGGGAATGGAATAATTTGGGTAATTTATTTACTCCTTCTAGACGTTTAAGCAATTATATCCTGTGCCATCTGACAGATTAGAGTTTTTTGGGACAAAAATCCCTAAGGTTATGGGGCTGTCTCTACTCCTGCTAATGTACTACTATTCCTACGGCAGATAGTACTTCATTTAAGGATCCTTTAGATAGGAAAATTGAATCCTTTCTAAGAAAAGCTTACTTATGTTCAGGTAATCTTCTTAGACCTGCTATATTTTTAGCGGATGTTGCTGCAGCTTCAACTTTTTGGTTAGAAGCTTTAGCGCAACAAGTAACAGATCATAATTTTATAGCATTATTATTATTCTATAACATGCTAATAATTTTATTGGTGATACCATCTTTTGATATCATTAGAGTTGATGTCAGGTATATGTCTCTAGCTATTTTAGCTAGAAAAGCTTTATGGATTAAACTTGGAATGCTGATATGTCTTCTAAGTCAACTTTGCTTTCCCTTTCTTTCCAGGGTAAATAATCATTTTCGTTCCTTTCCTCGCAACAAGGAACAAAAGCCTGATCCTTCATCCTCAGGAGCGGTATCAGTTTGGAAACTATTTCCAGTTTGGAATATATCCAAGCCTTATAGAAACCTATAGCCAGCTCCTAAGTACCTATGAAGGTGCGGCCCTTATTCCAGCTCAGCTGGTATGGGGCAGATTACGTTTTCTTCAAAGAAATTTGGATCAATTCCGTTCTCAATCTCTGGTTTCAGAACATTGTTTCAGAAAGGTACAGAATTGGCTTCAAGTTAAGGCCTCCTGCTAAGAGATTTTTTTTTCTTTCCCGTGTCCAAGTTAACACAGCAAAGGCTCAGCATTTCTGAAATGTGTTTCAGATCTAGAGTTGGCTGGAGTATTTATGCCAGTTCCAGTTCTGGAACAGGGGCTGGGGTTTTATTTTATCTCTTCATTGTACCAAAGAAGGTCAATTCCTTCAGACCAGTTCCGGATCTATCATTATTGAATCGTTATGTTAGGATACCAACATTCAAGATGGTTACTGTAGGACTATCCTGCCTTTTGTTTAGCAAGGGCATTATATGTCTACAATAGATTTACAGGATGTGTATCTGCATATTCCGATTCATCCAGATCACTTTTAGTGTCTGAGATTCTCTTTTTAGACAAGCATTACCAGTTTTTTGGCTCTACCGTTTGGCCTAGCCTCAGTTCCAAGAATTTTTTTCAAAGGTTCTCGGTGCCCTTCTTTCTGTAATCAGAGAACAGGGTTTTGGTATTTCCTTATTTGGACGATATCTTGGTACTTGCTCAGTCTTCTCATTTTCGAAGAATCTCATACGAATCGACTTGTGTTGTTTCTTCAAGTTCATGGTTGGAGGATCAATTTACCAATCAATTCATTGATTCCTCAGACAAGGGTAACCTTTTTAGGTTTCTAGATAGATTCAGTGTCTATGACTCTGTCCTTGTCAGACAAGAGAAGTTTAACATTGATATCAGCTTGTCAAAACCTTCAGTCACAATCATTCCCTTTGGTAGCCTTATGCATGGAAATGTTGGGTCTTAGGACTGCCGCATCAGATGCGATCTCCTTTGCTCGTTTTCACATGCGACCTCTTCAGCTCTGTATGCTGAACCAATGGTGCAGGGATTACTCAAAGATATCTCAATTAATATCTTTAAACCGATTTTACGACACTCTCTGACATGGTGGACAGATCACCATCGTTTAGTTCAGGGGGCTTCTTGTTCTTCCGACCTGGACTATAATCTCAACAGATGCAAGTCTTACAGGTTGGGGAGCTGTGTGGGGGTATCTGACGGCACAAGGGGTTTGGGAATCTCAGGAGGTGAGATTTCCGATCAATATTTTGGAACTCCGTGCAATTTTCAGAGCTCTTCAGTCTTGGCCTCTTCTGAAGAGAGAGTTGTTCATTTGTTTTCAGATAGACAATGTCACAACTGTGGCATACATCAATCATCAAGGAGGGACTCACAGTCCTCTGGCTATGAAAGAAGTATCTCGAATTTTGGTTTGGGCGGAATCCAGCTCCTGTCTAATCTCTGCGGTTCATATCCCAGGTATGGACAATTGGAAAGCGGATTATCTCAGTCGCCAAACGTTGCATCCGGGCGAATGGTCTCTTCACCCAGAGGTATTTCTTCAGATTATTCAAATGTGGGAACTTCCAGAAATAGATCTGATGGCTTCTCATCTAAACAAGAAACTTCCCAGGTATCTGTCCAGATCCCGGGATCCTCAGGCGGAGGCAGTGGATGCATTATCACTTCCTTGGAAGTATCATCCTGCCTATATCTTTCCGCCTCTAGTTCTTCTTCCAAGAGTAATCTCCAAGATTCTGAAGGAATGCTCGTTTGTTCTGCTGGTAGCTCCGGCATGGCCTCACAGGTTTTGGTATGCGGATCTTGTCCGGATGGCCTCTTGCCAACCGTGGACTCTTCCGTTAAGACCAGACCTTCTGTCTCAAGGTCCTTTTTTCCATCAGGATCTGAAATCCTTAAATTTAAAGGTATGGAGATTGAACGCTTGATTCTTGGTCAAAGAGGTTTCTCTGACTCTGTGATTAATACTATGTTTCAGGCTCGTAAATCTGTATCCAGAGAGATATATTATAGAGTCTGGAAGACTTATATTTCTTGGTGTCTTTCTCATCATTTTTCTTGGCATTCTTTTAGAATACCGAGAATATTACAGTTTCTTCAGGATGGTTTAGATAAGGGTTTGTCCGCAAGTTCCTTGAAAGGACAAATCTCTGCTCTTTCTGTTCTTTTTCACAGAAAGATTGCTATTCTTCCTGATATTCATTGTTTTGTACAAGCTTTGGTTCGTATAAAGCCTGTCATTAAGTCAATTTCTCCTCCTTGGAGTTTGAATTTGGTTCTGGGGGCTCTTCAAGCTCCTCCATTTGAACCTATGCATTCATTGGACATTAAATTACTTTCTTGGAAAGTTTTGTTCCTTTTGGCCATCTCTTCTGCCAGAAGAGTTTCTGAATTATCTGCTCTTTCTTGTGAGTCTCCTTTTCTGATTTTTCATCAGGATAAGGCGGTGTTGCGAACTTCTTTTGAATTTTTACCTAAGTTGTGAATTCCAACAACATTAGTAGAGACATTGTGGTTCCTTCATTATGTCCTAATCCTAAGAATTCTAAGGAGAAATCGTTGCATTCTTTGGATATTGTTAGAGCTTTGAAATATTATGTTGAAGCTACTAAGTCTTTCCGAAAGACTTCTAGTTTATTTGTTATCTTTTCCGGTTCTAGAAAGGCCAGAAAACTTCTGCCATTTCTTTGGCATCTTGGTTGAAAACATAATTTATGCTTACCTGATAAATTCCTTTCTTCTGTTGTGCGATCAGTCCACGGGTCATCATTACTTCTGGGATATAACTCCTCCCCAACAGGAAATGCAAGAGGATTCACCCAGCAGAGCTGATATAGCTCCTCCCCTCTACGTCAGTCCCAGTCATTCGACCAAGAATCAACGAGAAAGGAGTAACCAAGGGTGAAGTGGTGACTGGAGTATAATTTTAAAAGATATTTACCTGCCTTAAAAAACAGGGCGGGCCGTGGACTGATCGCACAACAGAAGAAAGGAATTTATCAGGTAAGCATAAATTATGTTTTCTTCTGTTATGTGCGATCAGTCCACGGGTCATCATTACTACTGGGATACCAATACCAAAGCAAAAGTACACGGATGACGGGAGGGATAGGCAGGCTCATTATACAGAAGGAACCACTGCCTGAAGAACCTTTCTCCCAAAAATAGCCTCCGAAGAAGCAAAAGTGTCAAATTTGTAAAATTTGGAAAAAGTATGAAGCGAAGACCAAGTTGCAGCCTTGCAAATCTGTTCAACAGAGGCCTCATTCTTAAAGGCCCAAGTGGAAGCCACAGCTCTAGTGGAGTGAGCTGTAATTCTTTCAGGAGGCTGCTGTCCAGCAGTCTCATAGGCTAAACGTATTATGCTACGAAGCCAGAAAGAGAGAGAGGTAGCAGAAGCTTTTTGACCTCTCCTCTGTCCAGAATAAACGACAAACAGGGAAGAAGTTTGGCGAAAATTTTTAGTTGCCTGCAAGTAGAACTTGAGGGCACGAACTACATCCAGATTGTGTAGAAGACGTTCCTTCTTTGAAGAAGGATTTGGACACAAGGATGGAACAACAATCTCTTGATTGATATTCCTGTTAGTAACTACCTTAGGTAAGAACCCAGGTTTAGTACGCAGAACTACCTTATCTGAGTGAAAAATCAGATAAGGAGAATCACAATGTAATGCTGATAACTCAGAGACTCTTCGAGCCGAGGAAATAGCCATTAAAAACAGAACTTTCCAAGATAACAATTTTATATCAATGGAATGAAGGGGTTCAAATGGAACCCCTTGTAAAACGTTAAGAACTAAGTTTAAACTCCATGGCGGAGCAACGGCTTTAAACACAGGCTTGATCCTAGCTAAAGCTTGACAAAAAGCCTGGACGTCTGGATTTTCTGACAGACGCCTGTGTAACAAGATGGACAGAGCTGAAATCTGTCCCTTTAATGAACTAGCCGATAAACCCTTTTCTAAACCTTCTTGTAGAAAAGACAATATCCTAGGGATCCTAACCTTACTCCAGGAGTAACGTTTGGATTCGCACCAGTATAGGTATTTGCGCCATATTTTATGGTAAATCTTTCTGGTAACAGGCTTCCTAGCCTGGATCAGGGTATCAATAACCGACTCAGAAAAACCACGCTTTGATAAAATCAAGCGTTCAATTTCCAAGCAGTCAGTTTCAGAGAAGTTAGATTTTGATGTTTGAATGGACCCTGTATCAGAAGGTCCTGTCTCAGAGGTAGAGACCAAGGTGGACAGGATGACATGTCCACTAGATCTGCATACCAAGTCCTGCGTGGCCATGCAGGCGCTATTAGAATCACAGATGCTCTCTCTTGTTTGATTTTCGCAATCAATCGAGGAAGCAGCGGGAAGGGTGGAAACACATAAGCCATCCCGAAGTTCCAAGGTGCTGTCAAAGCATCTATCAGAACCGCTCCCGGATCCCTGGATCTGGACCCGTAGTGAGGAAGTTTGGCGTTCTGGCGAGACGCCATGAGATCTATCTCTGGTTTGCCCCAACGTCGAAGTATTTGGGCAAAAATCTCCGGATGAAGTTCCCACTCTCCCGGATGAAAAGTCTGGCGACTCAAGAAATCCGCCTCCCAGTTCTCCACTCCCGGGATGTGGATTGCAGACAGGTGGCAAGAGTGAGACTCTGCCCAGCGAATTATCTTTGATACTTCCATCATTGCTAGGGAGCTTCTTGTCCCTCCCTGATGGTTGATGTAAGCTACAGTCGTGATATTGTCCGACTGAAACCTGATGAACCCCTGAGTTGTTAATTGGGGCCAAGCTAGAAGGGCATTGAGGACTGCCCTCAATTCCAGAATGTTTATTGGAAGGAGACTCTCCTCCTGATTCCATAATCCCTGAGTCTTCAGAGAATTCCAGACAGCGCCCCAACCTAGCAGGCTGGCGTCTGTTGTTACGATTGTCCAGTCTGGCCTGCTGAATGGCATCCCCCTGGACAGGTGTGGCCGATAAAGCCACCATAGAAGAGAATTTCTGGTCTCTTGATTCAGATTCAGGGTAGGGGACAAATCTGAGTAATCCCCATTCCACTGACTTAGCATGCACAATTGCAGCGGTCTGAGGTGTAGGCGTGCAAAAGGTACTATGTCCATTGCCGCTACCATTAAGCCAATCACCTCCATGCATTGAGCTACTGACGGGTGTTGAATGGAATGAAGGACACGGCATGCATCCTGAAGCCTTGTTAACCTGTCTTCTGTCAGGTAAATCTTCATTTCTACAGAATCTATAAGAGTCCCCAAGAATGGAACTCTTGTGAGAGGAAAAAGAGAACTTTTCTTTTCGTTCACTTTCCATCCATGCGACCTTAGAAATGCCAGAACTAACTCTGTATGAGACTTGGCAGTTTGAAAGCTTGAAGCTTGTATTAGAATGTCGTCTAGGTACGGAGCTACCGAAATCCCTCGCGGTCTTAGTACCGCCAGAAGGGCACCCAGAACCTTTGTGAAGATTCTTGGGGCCGTAGCCAATCCGAATGGAAGAGCTACAAACTGGTAGTGCCTGTCTAGGAAGGCAAACCGTAGATACCGTTGATGATCTTTGTGAATCGGTATGTGAAGGTAAGCATCTTTTAAATCCACTGTGGTCATGTACTGACCCTTTTGGATCATAGGTAAGATTGTCCGAATAGTTTCCATTTTGAACGATGGAACTCTTAGGAATTTGTTTAGAATCTTTAAATCTAAGATTGGCCTGAAAGTTCCCTCTTTTTTGGGAACCACAAACAGGTTTGAGTAGAACCCTTGTCCTTGTTCCGACCGCGGAACTGGATGGATCACTCCCATTAATAACAGATCTTGTACACAGCGTAGAAACGCTTCTTTCTTTATCTGGTTTGTTGACAACCTTGACAGATGAAATCTCCCTTTTGGGGGAGATAATTTGAAGTCTAGAAGGTATCCCTGAGATATGATCTCCAGCGCCCAGGGATCCTGAACATCTCTTGCCCAGGCCTGAGCGAAGAGAGAAAGTCTGCCCCCCACTAGATCCGGTCCCGGATCGGGGGCTCTCGGTTCATGCTGTCTTTGGGGCAGCAGCAGGTTTCCTGGCCTGTTTGCCCTTATTCCAGGACTGGTTAGGTTTCCAGCCTTGCCTGTAACGAGCAACAGCTCCTTCCTGTTTTGGTGCAGTGGAGGTTGACGCTGCTCCAGGTTTGAAATTCCGAAAGGGACGAAAATTAGACTGTCTAGCCTTAGCTTTGGCTTTGTCTTGAGGTAGGGCGTGGCCCTTACCTCCTGTAATGTCAGCGATAATTTCTTTCAACCCGGGCCCAAATAAA
This sequence comes from Bombina bombina, assembly GCF_027579735.1. Taxonomy (NCBI): domain Eukaryota; kingdom Metazoa; phylum Chordata; class Amphibia; order Anura; family Bombinatoridae; genus Bombina; species Bombina bombina. The sequence goes on along the minus strand of NC_069508.1, from coordinate 38,634,076 downwards.
GACTGCCCCTTGAAAGGTATATTAAGTAATTTAGACTTAGAAGTAACATCAGCTGACCAGGATTTTAGCCACAGTGCTCTACGTGCCTGTATGGCGAATCCAGAGTTCTTAGCCGTAAGTTTGGTTAAATGTACTACGGCCTCCGAAATGAATGAATTGGCTAGTTTAAGGACTCTAAGCCTGTCCATAATGTCGTCTAGCGTAGATGAACTAAGGTTCTCTTCCAGAGACTCAATCCAAAATGCTGCCGCAGCCGTAATCGGCGCGATACATGCAAGGGGTTGCAATATAAAACCTTGTTGAACAAACATTTTCTTAAGGTAACCCTCTAATTTTTTATCCATTGGATCTGAAAAAGCACAGCTATCCTCCACCGGGATAGTGGTACGCTTAGCTAAAGTAGAAACTGCTCCCTCCACCTTAGGGACCGTTTGCCATAAGTCCCGAGTAGTGGCGTCTATTGGAAACATCTTTCTAAATATTGGAGGGGGTGAGAACGGCACACCGGGTCTATCCCACTCCTTAGTAACAATTTCAGTTAATCTCTTAGGTATAGGAAAAACGTCAGTACTCGCCGGTACCGCAAAGTATTTATCCAACCTACACATTTTCTCTGGTATTGCAATGGTGTTACAATCATTGAGAGCTGCTAAGACCTCCCCTAGTAATGCACGGAGGTTCTCCAATTTAAATTTAAAATTTGAAATATCTGAATCCAATCTGTTTGGATCAGAACCGTCACCCACAGAATGAAGCTCTCCGTCCTCATGCTCTGCAAGCTGTGACGCAGTATCAGACATGGCCCTAGTATTGTCAGCGCACTCTGTTCTCACCCCAGAGTGATCACGCTTGCCTCTTAGTTCTGGTAATTTAGACAAAACTTCAGTCATAACAGTAGCCATATCATGTAATGTTATCTGCAATGGCCGCCCAGATGTATTAGGCGCCATAATATCACGCACCTCCCGGGCGGGAGATGCAGGTACTGCCGCGTGAGGCGAGTTAGTCGGCATAACTCTCCCCTCGCAGTTTGGTGAAATTTGTTCACATTGTACAGATTGACTTTTATTTAAAGTAGCATCAATACAGTTAGTACATAAATTTCTATTGGGCTCCACCTTGGCATTGGAACAAATGACACAGATATCATTCTCTGAGTCAGACATGTTTAACACACTAGCAATAACTTGCAACCTGGTTATAATCTTTTTTAACAAAAACGTACTGTGCCTCAAAGAGGTACTTAAACGATTAAATGACAGTTGAGATAATGAACTGAAACAGTTATAGCATCAAGTTTAAAATAACACAACTTTTAGCAAAGGTTTGTTCCCATTAGTAAATAACTAAATTTGACATAAAAAGAGTAACGTTTTTATTCACAGTCAATAAAAATTCTCACAGCTCTGCTGAGAGAATGTACCTCCCTTCAAAGAAGTTTGAAGACCCCTGAGATCTGTCAGTGAACCGGATCATGCAGGAAATATAATAGTAGCTGACTGGAATTTTTTGATGCGTAGCAAAAGAGCGCCAAAAACGGCCCCTCCCTCTCACACACAGCAGTGAGGAGAAACGAAACTGTCACAATTTAAAGCATACAACTGCCAAGTGGAAAATAATGCCCAAACATTTATTTACTCAGTACCTCAGCAATGTAAACGATTCTACATTCCAGCAAAAACGTTTAACATGACAATATTTATTAAAAGGATTAGTGACCTTTAACAGAGTAGTTCCGGTGAAAAACCATTCCCAGAATACTGAAGTGTATACATACATGTCATTATAACGGTATAGCAGGATTTTTTCATCAATTCCATTCAGAAAATAAAAACTGCTACATACCTCAATGCAGATTCATCTGCCCGCTGTCCCCTGATCTGAAGCCTTTACCTCCCTCAGATGGCCGAGAACAGCTATATGATCTTAACTACTCCGGTTAAAATCATAGTAAAAAACTCTGGTAGATTCTTCTTCAAACTCTGCCAGAGAAGTAATAACACGCTCCGGTGCTATTGTAAAATAACAAACTTTTGATTGAAGTCATAAAAACTAAGTATAATCACCATAGTCCTCTCACACATCCTATCTAGTCGTTGGGTGCAAGAGAATGACTGGGACTGACGTAGAGGGGAGGAGCTATATCAGCTCTGCTGGGTGAATCCTCTTGCATTTCCTGTTGGGGAGGAGTTATATCCCAGAAGTAATGATGACCCGTGGACTGATCGCACATAACAGAAGAAATCTTTAATTCATCTTGCCTATGTTGAGTCGGGTAAAACTCCGCCTCAGAGGATTACAGCTCATTCTACTAGGTCAGTTTCTACTTCCTGGGCGTTTAGGAATGAAGCTTCGGTTGATCAGATTTGCAAAGCGGCAACTTGGTCCTCTTTGCATACTTTTACCAAATTCTACCATTTTGATGTATTTTCTTCTTCTGAAGCAGTTTTTGGTAGAAAAGTACTTCAGGCAGCGGTTTCAGTTTGAATCTTCTGCTTATGTTTTTCATTAAACTTTATTTTGGGTGTGGATTATTTTCAGCAGGAATTGGCTGTCTTTATTTTATCCCTCCCTCTCTAGTGACTCTTGTGTGGAAAGATCCACATCTTGGGTAGTCATTATCCCATACGTCACTAGCTCATGGACTCTTGCTAATTACATGAAAGAAAACATAATTTATGTAAGAACTTACCTGATAAATTCATTTCTTTCATATTAGCAAGAGTCCATGAGGCCCGCCCTTTTTTGTGGTGGTTATGATTTTTTTGTATAAAGCACAATTATTCCAATTCCTTATTTTATATGCTTCCGCACTTTTTTCTTATCACCCCACTTCTTGGCTATTCGTTAAACTGAATTGTGGGTGTGGTGAGGGGTGTATTTATAGGCATTTTAAGGTTTGGGAAACTTTGCCCCTCCTGGTAGGAATGTATATCCCATACGTCACTAGCTCATGGACTCTTGCTAATATGAAAGAAATTAATTTATCAGGTAAGTTCTTACATAAATTATGTTTTTTTATACTTCATGATTGAAGGTCCCCTTTATTTACACTACTGGTAAATCCTAGTGTTTAAAAATCACTTTAAGAACATGGCCTTTTGTTTTTTATATATATATATATATATATATATATATATATATATATATATATATATATATATATATATATATATATATATATACACACATACACAGTATATATATAAACATACATTTGCATCTCCATTTAAAAAAAAAAAAAAATACAGCTTTTATTAAACCAGTCCCTAGCATAAGCTTTATCTTTAAAGAGGAAGCCCTTTCACCTAAAATATATTTATGCTACAGGCTCAGATCAAGGTCCAAGCCATAGAAATCACTTTGTGCCAAAACATCATTATCTTTAGATGTCTGGAACATAAGATAAATGACAAATTCCTCATATGAAATCAACTGCTGTTTAAAGGGACATAAATCTCAAAATTAAACGTCTCAGAGAGGCCATATCAAATTAAACTTTGTTGAAACATAGTTCCTTTTTGCGAAAACAAAACTAGGTATAACATTGTTACAAACATTGTAGCAAACAATGGTGCTATATAATACTCAAGACACATGCATACTAGATCAGCCTACCTGAGTATGCATTCATGGGAAGGAACTACATTTTAACAAAGTTAAATTTGATAATATTTTTTTTTTTAATTACATGATCTCTGATCATGGATTTAATATTAAATGAATTAGAGCATGCAATATTTTTAGTCAATTTACCCTGCACCTCTATGTTTATAACCCTCTCAAAGGAGTTAAACACATAGTAGAAGTGTCACTTGGGACCTGCAGAGCACTGCTGGTTTAGATACAATCAGCAGGGCTACTTACACTACTGGTCCTAAACAGTACTTCTACTATGTTTTTAACCTCTTTGCAGGGATTAAACACAGATGTACAGTCTTAAAATTGCATGCTCTAACAACATTTTTGACTGTAATGGCCCTTTAAGGCAGAGCTTTTCAAAATGTTCATGTTGGTGAGACACTTTTTAGACCTACATCATTTTGTGACACAGTAATTCAGTTGTACTAGCAAACAGGAGATTAAACTACAAACAATACAAAAACACAGAAGCGCCACATGTTTGGTACAAAGTGGAAGTAGTATGTGATGGGTACACTCACATTTTCTGTGGCAACCCTAGTGGTGCAGAAGAAGCGATCTGGGATCAATTAGCAGTCACCCAGCAGACTGACCTCCAGTGGTTATTCAATAATCTGCAGGAAGTGGTAAAAACACACAAAGGTGCATTAAAATACTGCCGAATTTACCGAATAAATCCGAATTAGTTCGGATTTATTCGGTAAATTCGGATGGCCATCGATTACACTAGTATTGTACAGTATATTAGGTTATATCACTCTGCTATGGGTTACACCTAATATACAATACATAATACTAGTCTAATCCCACCTAACACTTACCGAATTTCCGAACCAAAACCAGCCCAATTTCTTCGAATCCGTATGAATCCGAAACGAATCCGAAACGAATCGATTCAAAAATTTCTGAATTCTAATCGATCCGAACTTCGAAAAATTCCGAATCGATCCGAACCAAATTTTTTCGCCATGCACATATCTAGTGCCTATATGGCCTAGTATTGCTTGTGTAGGCAGGTAAATATCCAACAGTGATAAATATTGCACTCCCATTTAGAAGAGCACCTTCATTGGTGCGCTCAGGGCAGACTGGGATCAATATAGTCACCCAGCAGATTTATCTCAGGCAATCTGGAACTCCCAGTGATCTAAGAGTGATGAATAGGTCAGGTGAAATTGAGGAAATAATCCGGCAGCAAGTGGTAAGTATTAATAAAACTCACTTTATTTAAAATATTGTTAAAAGCAACGCGTTTCTCAACCAACCAGTGCTTGTTTCATCAGGCTTAATCAAAATGAATATTAAACACTTGCTATATATACCTGACAATCCTAAATAATGAACTGCACCTGAGTAAGAAGTTAATCAGTTGAAGAATCATGTGAGTAAATAATCCAATCAGATTTGCAGATGCAAAAAAGACTTACCATGTAAACAAACATTCATTGTCAGAGCAATACATCTTGAAGTGAGCATTAACAGTTGACAAACAATCCTTAATAAGACATTTGACCTACTCCTCAATAGATCTTAATGGTGATCACAAATATGTTGCAGTATTAAATGCAGGCCCTTTTGTAATATTGAGCAAGATATACAAATTACAAGCGGTCCCACATTGAGCATTAACAATAGACAAATGATCCTTAATCAAACATTTGACCTAATCCACAATAGATGTAATATGGTCACAAATATGTTTCTATATTAGTAACATTTATGCACGCCCTTTCATAGTATTTGAACATATGATACAAGTTACAACCGGTCCCCCATTGAAACTTTGAAGTAATAGAGAAAGTGACCTACGGTGTAATATGGTCGCGTAACGTCAATTGATGAAGTGTCTTACTGTGTAATGTAGTCGCATAGCGTCAATTCGAAATCAAAGAAATACCAGCCCTAATTCGTTCTGTTCTAAAATGTGCTTGCTATGGTTGTATGTGGAGATCTCAAATTTTTGCCGTAATCAAGGCGTAATAAGCAGCTGGCTCCGTTCTATGTTTGCAGCTCATGTGTTTGGTTGCTAGGTGACGTTGGGGAAGGTCCTAGTGACGTTCTCCAAAATGATAGCCAATCCATATCATCTGTAGAGAACCTAACGGCTAAATCAGAGCATAGTACAGAGCAGCGTAACTGCATCCGTAACATATTATAATAATAGATATATGTCTGTGCAAAAAGGTGGATCTATTTTAACCACAATTGTAAGCTATGATATCCTATATAAGTATCATGAAATGATACCTACGTGAGTGTTATTAGTCTAACAATCAGTAAATAAATAAATAAATAAAACTACAGTGGGATACACTATATATAGGCTTATTGATAGATACTAACATGTTACTACAATGTATAGACATATAACAATGCCAAATATCCTATTAATTTATAAGGTAGTTCTAATGTGTGGTGACTATAATATTACTAGTCACATGAATTAGGTTGATCCAATTTTTAAGATATATAATATTATATTAAACTAAGTTACACCTTTTCAGGTCATGTGAAGTGCAAGTGGTGTGAAATAGATATAAAGAGATAGTGTGTGCAGATAAGCCTCTAATAGGGTGCGTGACTATAGTGGTTACTAGTCCTAGTGAGATGTAAGTGTTGGGCTTATAACTATTATAATTCCCACTATGCTAGTGATAATTATTCATATGATAGTGATTCATCTATCTATTATATGAAACCTAAAGTTTCATCATAGTTATTAGCTGCGGATGGACATCCCTATCTAGTGGTTTGAGGTGTGTATCCTAAATAGGTGGACAGCATATAAAATGTAGAGTAAGTGACTATTTTAAGAATAATCAGGGTGTAATATGTGAAACGATATATTCATTAAACAAACTTTTGGTTTGTCTATAGTGATAAAGGATGAGTAAACCAATCTAAGTGTGAGATAGAAGCATGCATATATTGGTAAAATGGTAACGTTAGGATGATATTGGTCAGAACATATCATTCATGTTTTTGTGAATATAGAATACCGTCTACTTAGTGAACCAGTTTTAGGTATAATTATAGATCAAATGCTGCTAAATATACACATTCATTTAGGCCATCTGGATAGAGGGTTTTTAATTTATGTATCCAGTAGGTCTCACTGCGACGAAGGCACAGCATCGGATAATGGCAATTTTTGGGTTCTGTTCTATCGGAATGATAGACAATGCTTTCGAACTTCCCTTATGGGTGTAGAGACAATGTCTAGGGACACTATGTTTCAGAAATGTTCTTTTTACATTGTATAAGTGTCCATTGTCTCTTTATTTTGCGACAAGTACGGCCCACATATTGGACCCCGCATGAGCAGCAGATGAGATAAACCACATATGTGGATTCACAAGTCAGGCGTTTTTTTATTTTAAATTGTTCTCCTGTATAGTTAGATTGGAAAGTTTTTACGCCGCTCTTTATTATTTTACACATACTGCATCTGGATTTATGGCATTTAAATACTCCACTTTGGGGTATATAATTTCCCAAGAATGTTCTATTGTTGGTGTTGGTGGCCATGGTTGAAGTATTAAGATTTAATTTATCTCTAACGATTTTGCTTGGTGCTAATTTGTTTCTAAGTGTTGGAGCCCTTCTATAAACTATTTTAGGTTTGGAGGATATATGTTTTTTTAGATGTGGGTCATCACAAATGATGGGCCAATGCTTAGAAATTATTTTTTTAATCTCTCGATGTTGGCCACTAAATCCAGTAATAAACAGCGGAGTTTTGGTATCCTCGTTAGGTGTCTGTTTTTTAATTTTATTCTTTTTTGGTATGGGATTAGGAGATTAAACTAACTTGTTTTAAGAGATACGGACACATACATAAATTATATAATAACTACATGTATTTACAGTATGTAAGTATGTGCAAGAATTAAAAACAAGTTTAATAACACCAATAACTACTTATTATTTTAATGGGATGTATGAGGTTGATGGGATGAACAGTTTCTGAATATTTAGTGGAATATTAGATAAAGACACTCACATTTCATCATCAAGCATTTTTAAGCTTCCACATCCTATCCATATATCAGGAGCAGCAATGCACTACTGGGAGCTAGCTGTAAAAACGAAAAATGACTTCTGACTTCAGCTCAGCATTTAAGCTACCGCCCTCAGAGCTCTGCAAATCCGACTGACTACTGCCCGCACTGTCCCACTCACTGACTATACATGCAGTCACAAACCGATTGAGGAGACTACACGTGCGGTCAGGAGCCAATGTGCCGCCAATGGGAATAGTTTAAGTTCCCGCTGAGCTGCGCCAATAGGTTAAGATGATCTGTGACCCACTAGGTATCAATCACGCGTCAACCACGTGATATGCGTTGCAGGCAGGCAGAAAGTCGGAAACAACATTTTTTTTTTTAAATTCATAAACATTTGTGCTGAAGCAGGGACACACCTACACACTGCAGCCGACACACTAATGTGTCATGACATACAGTTTGGAAAGTACTGCTTTAAAGTGAATGTCAATTTTGATGCTAAAGTACCCGGTTTTTAAAAATTCGATTAAAAACAGGGGCACTTTAATTCATAAAAAATTACATTTCACTCCTGTTGAGAAAAAAAACATACCTTTTAATCTTCACAGCAGCTCCAGCTTCCTCCGCCCATCGCAAAGCCTCTTCCTGGGTCTAAAATGAGGAATACGGCTTCCTCCAATCACAGCGTTAAATCAGACACTGATTCCCCCGGGGGGGAAGCCGTGATTGGAGGATGACCTATCCATCATTTCTGACATCAGAAATGGCTTGCAACGACCGGAGGAAGCTGGAGCTGCTGTGAAGATTAAAAGATTAAAAAGGTTTTTTTTCTCAACAGGAGTGAAATGTAAATTTTGATGAATTAAAGTGCCCCTGTTTTTAATCAAATTTTTAAAAACCGGACACTTTAGCATCAAAATTGACATTCACTTTAAGGTATCAAGAATATGATGCAAAACAATTATAGTTATAACACCTAAGAAGATTTTCTTTGCAATTGTAAAAGCAAATACAAAAACAAATTACTGCCCTGGGTCTCTCCACAATCCAATCTAGGGCACAATCTATAAACTAGAACTTTTCACCCCTAACATGATATATGATACACTTGATTGATAAATCAAAAACTAAAAGGTTTATAAGCTAAAAATATACACACAACCTCGTTACCACAAATCTGTGGATCCACTTTTAAGTCCAATATTGATAAACCTATCGCTATGACATTACTGCCACTTAGTGGTGTTCAAATATTACTGCAGTCTGCTACTGCTACTTGAGAAACTAAATCTCAAATACAAAGCAAGTATTACCTTAGGGAAAGTCTACTCCAGAATTTTTATTGTTTAAAAAGATAGATAATCCCTTTATTACCCATTCCCCAGTTTTGCATAACCAACACGGTTATATTAATACACTTTTTACCTCTGTGCTTACCTTGTATCTAAGCCTCTGCAGACTGCCCCCTTATTTCAGTTCTTTTAACCGACATGCATTTTAGCCAATCAGTGCTGACTCCTAGGTAACTCCACGTGCATGAGCACACTGTTATCTATATGACACACACAAACTAACGCCCTCTAGCTGTAAAAAACTGTAAAAATACCCTGAAATAAGAGGCGGCCTTCAAGGGCTTAGAAATTAGCATATGAGCCTACCTAGGTTTAGCTTTCAACAAAGAATACCAGGCAAACAAAGAATATTTTACGATAAAAGTAAATTGGAAAGTTGTTTAAAATTGCATGCCCTATCTGAATCATGAACGTTTAATTTTGACTAGACTGTCCCTTTAACCCTTTAATTGCAGAGCAATTTCACACCCATGTGCTGAAACCATTTTAGACTTTAGCACTCATCGTATTTAAACTTCAGTTTTAGTATGTTTTAGCAACCCACACAAATCATGTTATTTTTTTCATCAGGCCACATATAGAAAAGGTTAATTTTCAGAAAAGCACAAAAATACCAAACATCATGAAATACATTTTTGTTTATTTTCTATAGATTATGGGTTAAACACCAGTATGGAAGCATACACCCAATATTCTCAGGACTGGGAGGCTGCATGCTGAGTCTTGGACACCAGTGGGCGGAGTTGTGGCAATCTAAATGAGAAGTTATGGTGCCCAGATCAGTGTGTGAGCTAGAAATGGGCATAGGCAGGGGGCCAGGGTGTGACTAGGCAGTTCTCTGTTTCATTTTGTGAAACAGGCCTTTAGAAAGATAAAAGCACATCAAGAGTGAACGTGAGACCCTCCCAGAAAATGTGGGCCTATTGGGATCTCTGTGGAAGTCCATTAAAGGGACACTAAACACATTTTTTTCTTTCTTGATTCAGGTACACAATACAATTTTAGACAACATTCCAATTTACTTTTATTATGTAATTTGCTTCATTCATTAGATATCCTTTGTTGAAGAAATAACAATGCACTGGGCTGAGCCAATCACACAAGGCATCTATGTGCAGCCACCAATCAGCAGCTACTGAGCCTATCTAGATGTGCTTTTCAGCAAAGGATATCAAGAGAATGAAGTAAATTATATAGAAGTAAATTAGAAAGTTTTATCTTTAAAACTGCACGCTCTTTCTAAATCATGAAAGAAAAAATGTGGGTTTCATGTCCCTTTACGGTGGGAAAGTTTGGACACTGGTGGTAACATAAAAATTCTCCATACTCTTTAATGAATATAAATGTCAATAGAAACTAGGCCTAAGTAAGCAAAGAGGAGATAAGGGTTCAATAATAGTCCTACTCCTCTTCCATAGAAAAACTTTGTGTGTGTGTATGTGTGTGTGTATATATATATATATATATATATATATATATATATATATATATATATATATATATATATATATATATATATATATATATATATATCCTCTCTCCTCTCTTATTCAAAACCTCACTGGCATGGAGAAAAATCACACAAAATCTTTGGGATTTTTTTGGACCTTGTATTGTAATGTAGGAGTCTCTGTTTCACATTAAAGGGACATTAAACACTTTGCGATGGTAATATAAAATGATAAATCTTTATTTATTTTGTCCCCTTTTCCTGTAATTCCTTTTCAGTTCCTGTTAGAAATGGAAGTGCAGAACACCGTTATATTCCACACAGCCATTGGCTGCACAGTCTAGTGACCTATTTATAACTGTCCCTAATTGGCCACAGCAGAAAAGGTAACCTAAGTTACAACATGGCAGCTCCCATTGTTTTATAGACACTAAAACTTTATTATTTAAACAGCTAATGAAACTTTAAAAAATACATCTACATGTTATTCTCAGACTAATCTTTTCTTTGACTGCACCATTCTATCTAGCATGTATTTAGTGTTTAATGTCCCTTTAAGAACACTTCATAGCAACATTTCTCAAGATAAAATTTGTGTTTCTAAATTTCTTTAAAGGGACACTGAACTCAATTTTTTTTTTCTTTTGTGATTCAGATAGAGCATGCAATTTGAAGCAACTTTCTAATTTACTCCTTTTATCAATTGTTCTTTGTTCTCTTGGTATCTTTATTTGAAAAATAAGGCATCTAAGATAAAGAGCCAGACAATTTTTGGTTCAGGACAATGGACAGCACTTGTTTATTGGTGGGTGAATGTATCCAGCAATCAGCAAGAACAACCCAGGTTGTTCACCAAAAATGGGCCGGCATCTAAACTTACATTCTTGTTTTTTAAATAAAAATACCAAGAGAAGAAAATTTGATAATAGGAGTAAATTATAAAGTTGCTTAAAATTGCATGCTCTATCTAAACCACAAAAGAAAAAATTTGGGTTCAGTGTCCCTTTAAGGGCCAACGAGATTTCTTAGAATATCTCGCCTGATCGGCGTGGTTTTGAATATCAGGCCCTCTCTCATTCTCTATTTCACTATAATTTTCATTCTCTCTATCGCTCTCATTCTCTCTTTCTCTCTCTCTGTTAGGGACAGTTATAAATAGGTCACTAGAGAGTGCAGTCAATGGCTATGTGTAAAATAACAGTGTTCTGCACTTCCATTTCTAACAGGAACTGAAAAGGAATTAAGGAAAAGGGGACAAAATAAATAATGAAAGTATATTAGAGTATATATATATATATGACTTTTTTAATGGGATTAATTTAAGCTCAACTGGAGCTTTTATTGTAAGTTTATTAAGATTTGAATAGGTTGAACTCGATGGACTAATGTCTTTTTTCAACCTCATCTACTATATTACTATATAGGTAAATAAAAAAAAGTCTCTCTCTTTAACCTTTTAAAGCCGTTATGCCGTTCCATTCCGTCATAATTAGACTGGGCTTTAAAGCCGTTATGACGGAATGGAACGTCATAACTAACGGCTGTCCTGAAGCCTTCTGTGCTTCAGGGATTTAATCGCGGTCTGGAGGGCGTTCCTAGGATTGTAGGGACGCCCCCCAGATGCGATCCAATAATTGAAATCTCGCGATCGTATGCACGATCGCGTAGTTTCAATTTGTCTACATCGGAACAGTTGTTCCGATGTAGGCACTTTAACCCTGTCACGAAAGGGTTAAATGTAGTGATAGCAAAAATGCTCCAATACTTTGAGTTTTTCTCTAAAATAACTGGTACTGAAGGGGTTAAAATGTTTCTAATTATCAAATTTACCAACTGGAATGTATTAAATTGTTTACAAATAGCTCCTTCCCCTTTTTTTCTCATTTGACAAAGCTGATTTTGCCCATTATTTTCTCACTTATACTGAACATTTTGGAAATTAAGGTACAGTTTACCCCAAAATTTCCCCTCTTTAATTTGTTCCCAAATGATCCATCTTACCCCCCCCCCCCTTTAATTAGTACTCAAGGATCCATTTTACCTGCTGGAGTGTATTAATTTGTTTACAAGTAGCTCCTTTAACCATATTTTGGCACTTGAAATAGCTGATTTAGCCTGTGGTATCCCCACCTATACTGAAAGTTTCTGGTCTTAAAGGGACAGTACTTTGTAAAATTGTTTTTCCCTTAATGTTTTTTTTTTTTTTACATTGAATTGTATAGCAGCTGCAGAGTATAAAATGTTTGAGAAATTGCATTTTCAGGTTTACTTGTGTATATGAAATAGCTGATGTTGTGCTTTGAAACCACAGCCTGATGAAATTAGTTGAGCTTGCAGGTATCAGATCTCATTATGTTATCACTTTGTGTACACACACTTGCTTCATTATCTTATATTTGTTTGTAAACCAAAGCCCATTACTTAGAGAGAACAATGGAAAATTATAATTTTATTAGTTATCTCTTCCACATAGGGTTGCCACCTCGGCCATGTTTTCCTGAACACTTATAAGTTACGCATGCTGCAGGGTGTGCAGGTAGGAACATGTATTGTGCTGTTCATCAACACTATTCATGTGATGTCCAGAAGCACAATACATGTTCCGCCCTTACCCTGCAGCATGTGTAACTCATAAGTGTCCAGGAAAACATGGCCACTGGGAGTGTAATTTCTTCTGCTGGATGTGTTTACGTATCCTGTCAATAGCCAGGAACTTGCAGGATAGGTGGGGATATCACAGGCTAAATAAGCTATTTCAAATGCCTAAATAAGGTTAAATAAGCTATTTGAAAACAATTTAATACACTTCAGCAGGTAAAATGGATCATTGGGGACAAATTCAAGGGGAGAGAATTTTGGGGTAAATTTTCTCTTTACAACAGATTAACACTTTCCTTGCTGCAGTTGTTTTTCAATAGTCAAATTCCACTCACCACTTTCTTTAATTGGAAGGTCCTATCCAGACCTAAGTGTGGAGAAGACAGGGTGTGTTAGCAAAATAACAAAATATCTTTTGTTTCCTATTAGCAAACAAGACAGACAGGAAAGTAATGCAGTTGGAGCACTAACAACACAGTGTCAATTTGATCCAATGTTTATATATATATATATATATATATCTGTATGTACTAATATATATATATATATATATATATATATATATATATATATATATATATATATTTTATATATAATAATTAATTGAAATAGAATCATTAGTCATAGCTTGTCTATTAATGACCAAGGCATTTGTAATTTACATTTCTTTATAGGGAATATACATTACAAGTTGTGCATATTTGGTAGGTGGGGTCATTTACATACAGAGACAAGGAGTATTACATGGGAGACACACAACCGTTTAGGAATATTGTTATTGATCAATACTATCTTGTTATGCTAATGGTCTAGCAACAGGATTTACGACATTTGGGTAATGCACAATTTATACTTTAATTTAGAGCTGCAACAACTAATAGATATAATCGATTATGAAAATAGTTGTCAAGGAATCTCATAATCCATTAGTTGGTCTGTGCACAACACCAGCGGCTTCACTCCACTGAGCTCCTGCAAATGGTATGGTGTTTATGTTTATGCCCTTAGCCTAAAGGGCATCTACAGACGTTTACTTTTCACTTTTTCAGGACAGTATAAATTTACTACTACTCCTGGCTTATGTGCAACCCAGAAATAAAATAGCAGTTATCATTTGGGTTGTTTATATTAAATCAGGTGATTTGGGACTATGCTTTGCATGATATAGTGCTGAGCTTGTTATTTACACCTAGCCCTAGATTGATGGGAGTTGTTATTTGAATTGATGTGCGCTATTATCTGTTTGCACAATTATTAGCGGATTGATTGCTGTTGCTGATTATAGGTACTGTATAGATAAATCTGTAAGGCTTTGTCCTGTTATTGATATAGTCATTAGCGCTTTTTACTTTTTTTTTAAATATTTTTAATTAATTGTGCTATGTACCAAATTCAACCTATATAATAAGTGTGTATATATCTGCTATTTTAAGAGCTTACTAGATATTTTTCCCTAACCTTATAGCTGGTTATTTACCATCGCATATATATATTCAAGATATTTTTATGTTAGAATGAAGTCCAGAATTACTTTAAGAGGCCCCTTGCCAAGGAGGAAACCCTTTGCATTGGTGGAGAGTTAAAAAAAAAAGATAAATATCCCACCTTGGTGAAATTGGCAAAACCCTACTTATGCAACTCAGGCACCTCAACACCATCTTCTCTGCTGCCTGCAAAATGACTTGCAAAAAGAGAGCCAGCCTCAACCAGGAGCATGAGGTCATGTTGACATTTTTGCATTTCAATGCAATGTTTCTGAAAGAGTGAATAACAGAATGTTATAAATAGTGATAGTCTAGCTCTTTCTAGTTCTATCTCTTTTGAAACCGTTCATGTTTTTTTTTTATTAAAGGGACAGTCTACCATAGAATTGTTATTGTTTTAAAAGACAGATAATCCCTTTATTACCCATTCCCCAGTTTTGCATAACCAACACAGTTATATTAATATACTTTTTACCTCTGTGATTACCTTGTATCTAGGAACCTTCTTCCAGCCCCCTGATCACATGACTGTGACTGTTTATTATCTATTGTCTTGCATTTAGCATTGTATTGTGCTAGATCTTAAATAACCCCCTGTGCCTGAACTCAGTGTTATCTATATGGCCCACGTGTACTTTCTGTCTCTGTGTTGTGCTAGATCTTAAATAACCCCCTGTGCCTGAACTCAGTGTTATCTATATGGCCCACGTGTACTTTGTCTCTTTGTGTTGTGCTAGATCTTAAATAACCCCCTGTGCCTGAACTCAGTGTTATCTATATGGCCCACGTGTACTTTCTGTCTCTTTGTGTTGAAGAGATTTAAAAAGCCTGTGATAAGAGGCAGCCCTCAAAGGCTTAGAAATTAGCATATGAGCCTACCTATGTTTAGTTTAAAGTGAAGGTCAATTTCTGCCATTCGCAATACACTGTTTTAAACCTTATCTTCAAATTATTAAAGTCGCTGAGTTTATATTTATAAATAACTAATCCATTTAAAATAAAACATATATATAAAATACCCCGTTATCGTGATTAGCTCCGCCCCAACCACACTTCCTTACTTCTATGCTGTGACGGCGCATTGCTTCCGACAAACGGACTACGCTCGTGCACAAGTGTCTCTTTGAAATGCGCATGCGTCTCTTCAACTCAATAGCGCATGCGTTTCATTACCGACGTTACTTTGTATTCAACAATTCTGAGAGGGGAAAAACGCATGCACGTTTCATGAACGAGCATGACCAGGATGACGCGCTGTTTGTGTTAACGCATGCACATAACATTGAAATGACGAAACAGAAAAGGGGCTGGACGCCACGGGGGTAAACAATAGATTGGATCCAAAAACTGTCAATCAAGAACGGCAGTATGGCAGGCGGATTATACAAGTGAAACGGAGCCGACAGAAAAGGTTAAAAATAAAACTTTTACTATTATTTGTAAATAATTTGATGAATGAACATCATACTTAATTTAGTGAAGCTATTGAAAAATGATAACCACAACCCCAGACTTGACCTTCACTTTAAACTAAGAATACCAAGAGAAAAAAGCAAATTTGATGATAAAAGTAAATTGGAAAGCTGATTAAAAATTAAAAGTCCTATCTGAATAATGAAAGTTTAATTTATACTAGACTGTCCCTTTAATTCTAAAAAAAAATTCTGCTGCTTTAAATATTGGACAAACAGTTGTGTTAATGTAAAGTTTTAGTCTGAAGTTTATATTTTTAACGCTCAGTATGTGGATTTTATTTTAAATTTAGGGAAACTTTTCTTTTTTTTAAATCTGATTAGTCGATTATGAAAATAATCGTTAGTTGCAGCCATACTTTATTTATATATATATATATATATATATATATATATATATAAACTCACAGCATATATATATATATATATATATATATATATATATATATATATATATATATATATATATATATATTTATTTATATTGTTGTGTCATTACTAATTTGTATGTGGAGTGCACATGAGTAGTAGGTTTTCTGTTACATAGTGGGGGAAGGGTATAACTACAGGAGTGTTTAATAATGTAAGGCTGATTAAACAGTGTTTTGCTGTGAAACATGTTGCTTTTAAAGGGACATTGTACACTAGATATTTCTTGACATAAATGTTTTGAAGATGATCCATTTATATAGCTCATCTGGGAGTGTTTTTTTTTTTAACAAGTTTTGCTTATTTTTTAATAACATTAGGCTGATTTTCAGACTCCTAACCAAGCCCCAAAGTGTCAGGTGTATACATGCGTTTACAGACCCCTGCTGGCTCCTGTTTGTTATCTGTCTTTTCATTATGCAGAAAAGAGCGGGGGGGAGAGTGTCTGCCCCCAGCCCCTTTCACTGGGTGTTCCAGCCTAACCTCGTCAACAGTGCTAAACTGGGAGCTTCTAAGTACGTTTTTAAAAGGTTTTATACTGGATTTTTATATCAGTATCTGCGCATATTCTTCTTTATAGTAGTGACTATTACATGCAGTTATATGAAAATGGGTGTATACTGTCCCTTTAAAGTTTTATTAAAGTGTGTTTACTCCTGTGGTATCCATATTTCCACCTATGGATAACTTTGCATTTTCAAGGTGACAGACTTTTGTGTGGAAGATCTCTGTGGTAACTGCTTACTTCTACAGCATATTTGAGATCTACTGTGGGATTGTTCCTGCACCTAGTGGTGAGATTACCAGGCAGCTCAATGGTCTAGGATGATGCTATCAGCATTATTACAGTGCTCTTCTGCATGTGAGTGGAATCTTCTGTTATTTTATATATATTGATGACTGAAGTTACTGCACTACGAGGAATCTCTTGTTATTTTATAGCTGCATTTGGTTACCAAACTGTCTGGAGAGCAGCCCTGGATGAAGTGGATCTGTATATTGGCATCTTAAAGAGATACTAAACACATTGTTTTCTTTCATTATTCAGATAGACCGAGCATGCAGTTTTAAGCAACTTTCTAATTTACTCCTATTATCAAATTTTCTTAATTCTCTTGCTATCTTTATTTGAAAAGCAGGAATCTAAGCTTAGGAGCCAGCCCATTTTTGGTTCAGAACCTGGGTAGCGCTTGCTGATTGGTGTGTAAATGTAGCAACCAATCTGCAAGTACTACCCAGGGTGCTGAACCAAAAATGGGCTGGCTCCTAAACTTAGATTCCTGCTTTTTCAAATAAAGATAGCAAGAGAACAAAGAAAAATGGATAATGCTCTGTCTGAATTAAGTAAAGAAAAAAAAATGTGGGTTTAGTATCCCTTTAATTGCATATTTTGGACATTGTGTTTTATTATCAATTCACTATAGCGTGACATTTTAGAATTTTCATTACATAGTTTATTTAGTGGATGCCCCCAATTTTTGTTTAAGATCTGGATTTGCACAGATCTTAGTGTGTTGCACTCTTACAAGAAAAAAAATTGCTCCTTTGATGACCGGGTTAATTTGTCTACATCGGAACAACGTTCCAATGTAAGCAAATTGAAATCCTGCGATCGTGCATGAGATTTCAATGATGGGATTGGGTTAGGGGGCGTCCCTATGACGCTAGGCATGCCCTCCAGACCGCAATCGCATCCTGGAAGCGGCGTTGGCTTCAGGACAGCCAAGCTGTTAGGAAATTCGATTTTGTCATAACGGCACTAAAAGGTTAAGAGCTGAATGCTGCGAGCAACGCTACACCCTTCAGTAACAAGGTGCAAGAATACCTAAAGGGACATTGTACACTAGATTGTTCTTTGCATAAATGTTTTGTAGATTATCCATTTATATAGATCATCTGGGTGTGTTTTGATTTAAAAAAATGTATAGTTTTGCTTATTTTATTTAATAACGTTGTGCTAATTGTAACTACAATCCAAGCCCCACAGTGCCAGATTTATACACGTGTTTACAGACTCCTGTTTGTGTTATCTGTCTTTTCATATGCAGGGGAGGGGGGAAGTGTCTGCTCTTTTGTTTACCCAGCCCCCTTTCAGTGGGTGTCCCAGACTACCTTATCAAAAGTGCTAAACTGGGAGCCTCTCAGTAAGTTTCTAAAAGGTTTTATAATGGATTTTTAGAACAGTATCTGTGGATATTCTTCTTTATAGTAGTGTCTATTACATGCAGTTATATAAAAAATGGTGTATAATGTCCCTTTAAAGGCAAATTAAAATAAATGCTAGATAGAATGATGCATTCAGAGGAAAGATAAGTCTGAGAATATCATGTAGGTGAAAGTTTCCTTAGTTGTTTAAATATTGAGAAAATAAGTGTAAAGTTTTAGTGCCTATAAAACAATGGGAGCTGCCATGTTGTAACTTAGGTTTCTTTCTCTGCTGTGGCTAATTAGGGACAGTTATAAATAGGTTACTAGAGTGTGCAGCCAATGGCTGTGTGGAATATAACAATGTTCTGCACTTTCATTTTTCTAACAGGAACTGAATAGCTCACAATTTCAGAATGAAATTACAGGAAAAGGAGACTAAATAAATAATGAGTGTATATTGCAGTGTATGTATGTGTGTGTGTATATAATATATATATATATATATATATATATATAAACACATACTGTTTAACATTTTATTTTACTCTCTCTCTGTGTTTAATATCTAAAGATTGCCCAGTGTGAAGATGTAGAGCTTCACTTGTAAGAATGGCTTGAGAAATGGATGAAGGAAAAATAATAAAATGGTAATCAGCAACCCCGCTAAAGTAGATGCACTATCTGCTTAATTTACCATTCAGGAGAAACACATTTAACAGTACAAAATATTAAACATGGCGCCCTTTGTTATTCAATTGGACTCCGTGACTCAGAATATTCCCGCGCCCGGGAACTACAATGTATCAAGGACTACTCCCAAACCAAAGAAGGGAACCTTTATGTATCCCACAAGTGCGGTGTATAAAATACGTGTTTTATTATCGTTAATTCTAACATGCGCCATAATATAACTATTTTGTTAAAAAAAATACATTATATTCCCTGATTATTTGCCCAAATCAAACATGTCGTAATTTGCAACGTTTTACGTACGTTATCCACCGTAGGCACCGCCCTTCGATTTTGATTGGTCGCCAAGATCTTGCGCGTGCGCGTTCCTCACCAGAGCTTACATTTTGGGTCCTTTTCAGCCATTTTGTCGATTGTGGCGTGTGCTTTTTGTCAGTATCCTGCGTGGGTACCGTAGAGACACATTCTTGAGGTGAGTTCCACGTTAAATATAGGGTTAGTCTCCTGTTTTTGTTCTTAGATTATTTAATTTAAACGTCGTAAATCGAGTTTTGTGAGGATGAGCCGGACTGTTAACCTATTGAGTGCCATATAGTACCGATTGAGACATTTTTAAAACGTTCTATGGAACCCATTGTCTAAAATACTCTGTAGTTTATGCAGTAACCCTCGTGTTTATTACACCATTTGTGTATCACATTTCTGCAAATTATTTCACCTAGTATACTGGACCTTTTGCAGTGAGAAATAACATAAGCAAATATAGATTAGTTCAAAAGTACACGTTTGTGTTATCCGTGGGGAAGGTAATTGCAAAAGTAGACTCTATGGTGAATGACTGCATCACCATTAACCATTGCATGGGGTATTTTACTTTGCTTTTAGTACTACAGTTTTCTGTAGCAATTATCATTCAACAGACCTTAATGTATAACCATTTTTAAAAAAAATAAATCCTGTAATGCAGCAGTTAAAGTTTATGCCGATACATTTGCATGTTCTAAATGCACTTAAAGGGACATAAAACACGAAAATTTTCTTTCATGGTTCAGATCATGCCATTTTAAACAATTTTTCAATCAATCTCTTTCAAATTTTCTTTGTTTTCTTGTTATCCTTGCTTGAAAAGCAGGTAGTAAGTTCAAGCGTGTGCGTGTCTGCAGCAGTTATACATTAGTAAGAGCACTAGATGGCAGTACTATTCCCTATCATGTAGTGCATCAGGCATGTGCACAATACCTATCTAGGTATCTTTTCAACTAAGAAGAACACAGGAACCCTGCAAATGTGATAATATAGAAGTAAATTAGAATGGTTTTTTTTTTAAATTGTATTCTTTATTGGAATCATGGAAAAGAGAAAAGATGGGTTTCATGACCCTTTAATTACATTTAAAGATTAAATCATCCATTAGTTCATTTATATATTGATTGGCTGCTTTTTCAGTGCACATGTAATAAACTTGAATCTTCTAGTTAAAGGGACAGTATACACTGATTTTCATATAACCATGTAATAGGCACTACTATAAAGAATATGTCCTGATATAAAAATCCAGTACAAAACCTTATAAACACTTAGAAGCTCCCAGTTTAGCACTGTTGATGTTAGGCTGGGACACCCACTGAAAGGGGCAGGGAAAGCCGGAACAGACACACTCCCCCCTCTCCTGCATATGAAAAGACCCAATACACAATCAGGAGTCTGTAGACATCAATCTAAAACTTTGGGGCTTAGTTAAGAGTCTGATAATTAGCACAATGGTATTTTAAACATAAGCAAACCTATACATTTCTACCAAAACACTCTCATATGGGTTATAAAAATGGATCGTCTACAATACATTTATTCAGTGAAAAATCTAATGTACTATGTCCCTAAAAGGGGACAGCAATTTCAAAAAATGTTTACATAATTCTGCACATAGTGCAGAATTAGGTAACATCTAAGCGACTGGTTTAAAAATCTAAAGATTTTAGAGATTTCACTCTTCAAAGATGAGCTTAACTGGTCTCCTATCCAGGATCTTCTGATCGTGTCTACTTTTTCAAAAGCGGTTCGCAGGCTAGCTATTGAACTGTATGTAGCTTGCTCCCACTCTGGTCTGGTAGCCCTTGTGCGAATATAGGGAGCAAATTCACCCCACAATTTGCGATAAGATGCAGACAGATGAATCCTGCCTGCTCGAAAATTGATTAATCTTGCCCTTTGTAATATAAAATGTTTAATTGTACAATCTTAAAGTTTTTTTATTACCTTTTTTTAAATGTATTATTTTTCAGGCCACAATCAAACTTACCATTGCCTGTAATCCATCATGGCAGACATAAAGAATTTTTTATATGCTTGGTGCGGAAAGAAAAAGGTTGCACCAAATTATGAGTTTCGTGCAGCAGGGAACAAAATGCGGCAGAAATTTCTCTGTGAGGTACGTCACTTATATGAAAAAAATCATGAGCAGTGCTGCAGATTTAACAGACTTAAAGGAGCATTCTAGCATAAAAAATGCGTCAAGTGTTTTTATTCTTTTCAATATGTGTAAGTTCAAAGTCATGCACTCGTTTTACTCCAGATTAGGATACAGCCAGTTGTTAAAGTACACGTCCGCCATTCCTGTTTAGCTTACTGGTTGTATCCTTCTGTGGAGTGATAATTCATTGTGCCAACTGTACAAGTTTCTGAGTTTGTTTAAACTTACCATGGCAAATTAAATATTTTTTCAAGGATCTAGTTTGCATGCTAGAAGGCTGAAAAAAATGACTTGCTTTTTTTAGGTTCGTGTGGAGGGCTTTGACTACACTGGAATGGGCAATTCTACCAACAAAAAAGACGCTCAGAGCAATGCGGCCCGGGACTTTGTCAACTTCCTTGTTCGATCTGGAGATATAAATGCAGATGAAGTGCCTGCATTGGGGGTTAGTCAGATTCTTATAAATTCCAAAGTTCATTGTCAAATTAAATTTAAAACTACTTCTTTAATTTTAACATTGTGCTACTTATAATAAATATTATTTTTATTTTTTTTTAAAGGCTGGCGGGATTGATGCTTTAGATGGAGCTGTCCCAGATCCTGAAGGGTTTGAGGGTGGTCCTGGAGCTCCACTTACCCCCAGTGCGATTTTGAAGACTGAAGGTGGTTGTAAGTAGCCTTAAATGTGTTCAATATGGAACTTTATTTGTTACTAAAAAAAGGGAACATTAAGTGTTTTCACACAGGGTTTAGAGTGTAAACTTTTCATCTAATTCTAGACGGCAGTTTTATCTGGCAAATGTTTTTGATTAACATTTCAAAACAAAGTGTTTTGTAGTTCGTAGTGGGAACTGTATATAATGTCTGCAAAACTAAATGTGGACACGCCATTTTATATAACAGCGTGCACAGTGTAACATTATTACGCTTTTGGTTAAATCTGTTTTATTTTGCTGTTTTCATTTTGAGTTTTTTTTGTAAAGTCAACTGCATCAGCTTAAAAATACATTTTGATAATAAAATGTATATACAACAGATTACATGTTTCTCAGTTGTGCAGCCAATGTAGCCCAAACATTCTGTTCTTCTACATACTTAAAGGGACACTGTATCCAAAAAAATTCTTTCGTGATTCAGATTGAGCATGACATTTTAAGCAACTTTCTAATTTACTCCTATTATCAAATTTTCTTCATTCTCTTGGTATCTTTATTTGAAATGCAAGAATTTAAGTTTAGATGCCGGCCCATTTTTGGTGAACAACCTGGGTTGTCCTTGCTGATTAGTGGATAAATTCATCCACCAATAAAAAAGTGCTGTCCAGAGTACTGAAACAAAAAAAAGCTTAGATGCCTTCTTTTTCAAATAAAGAAAGCAAGAGAACGAAGAAAAATTGATAATAGGAGTAAATTAGAAAGTTGCTTAAAATTGCATGCTCTATCTGAATCACAAAATAATTTTTTTTTGGGTATAGTGTCCCTTTAATAAGCTTATCAAATAAAAGCACGTTCTTTTAGAATTGAAAAATTTAGGCAAGTTGCACAATGCTGGACTATTTTATCCAAATCTGTGTTTATAATTCTAATTACCTTTTTTTTATTTATTGGAGTATTTTGATGTTATGAAGTTACTGTTCGAGCATACTTTTTACAATCTTCCCTTTTTTTATATATATATAATTTTTTTGTTTCCATTTTAGATAAACCACCAATAGGAGGATATGGTTCTACAGGCTATGGGGGAGGTGCCACATGGGAGCGTGGTGCTAACCTGAAAGATTATTATGCTAAAAGGGATGAACAAGAGGCTAACGCTGTAAGATTATTATTCTTTTTAAAATTCTGTTGCTCTGTTTCATGCGTCTTGAATGACTTTGGTATCTTCAAATATTTGGACGCTGATATAAAACTTGTCTCTACAGAGAGGTTGCACTCTAAGGATATTTCTTTTACAAACATATGACGAGTCCACAGATTTCATCCTTGTGGGATATTAACCTCCTGCTAAAAGAAAGTGGCAAAGAGCACCACAGCAGAGCTGTATATATATATAGCCCCTCCCTTCCCCTCCACCCCCAGTCATTCTCTTTGCCTGTGTTATACTAGGAAGAGGTAAAGGGAGGTGTTAGTTTTAATTTCTTCAATCAAGAAGTTTTTTTATTTTAAATGGTACCGGTGTGTACTATTTTCCTCAGGGGGTTATGGAAGAAGATTTCTGCCCTGAGGTTGATGATCTTAGCAGTTGTAACTAAGATCCATGCTGGTCCCAACAAGATTTCTGAAGGTAACACATGGAGACCCGTGTGCAGCCTTTTATTTCTGAAGAGACTTGATGTATCGGAACTGGCTGGCATTTATTTCCCTATATGGGAATGGGGTAAGCAGTAGACCTGTTAATAAGAAGGGTGTTACTGAAGTCCCTTATTTTTACTTTATATTTGACATAAGGGCATGATATGACACTCTGGGAGAGGCATAAGGGCTTTAAATCGATAAGCAGTTAAAGATTGAGCTATTTCTTAAATTTTCAGCATGACTTGCTGGGATGTGTTTGGGGTGTATTTTTGTGTTCCACTTAACTGTATGAAAAACCGCTTCCCATGCGGTTGTGTTTGGGCCTACTCCGACTTTGGCCATAAGGGGCGGGGCTTGTCTTCGCGCGCTCAGATGCGCACTTCCTTCTGACAGAGAAGCAGTAACTCCGGTTGCTCCTGGACAGTAGTCTCTGGCTTGAAGTGTTGGCTATTCATTCCGAAGTACCCTGGGGGCAGATAGGAGCCACGGCAGTGCTTTTTTTGTGTGTAAACTGATATATTCACTTTAGAGCCTTATTTTTCACCTTTCTCATAGGGTGCAATAATTTTTGGATATACCAATGAGTTTTAGTGAATTTTGGTAGCAAATTAACGCTATTTAAGTAGTTTTGGAAAATGTTTTCACTTTTTCTTAAAGGCGCAGTACACGTTTTTTCAAAGTTTTATTTAAAGCAATAAATATAGTGTTTAAACGACTTTTGTGGCTATTAGTCTGTTCAACATGTCTGACATTGAGGATTCTCATTGTTCTATGTGTTTAGAAGCTATTGTGGAACCCCCTCTTACATTGTGTACCTCTTGTACTGAAAGGGCCTTACATTGTAAAGACCATATTTTAGGTCAAGATAGTGTGCTTAAGGATGATTCTTAATCTGAAGAGAATCAGGATATGCCATCCAATTCTTCCCAAGTGTCACAACCTTTAACACCCACACAAGCGACGCCAAGCACCTCTAGTGCGTCTAATTCCTTTACTCTACAGGAGATGGCTGCAGTTATTTCAACTACCCTTACAGAGGTATTATGTAAATTACCAGTGTTGCAGGGTAAACGCAGTAGGTCAGGTATTAATGTAAATACTGAATACTCTGATACTAAGCTATTTCCGATGTACCCTCACAGTATTCTGAGTTGGGGGTCAGGGAATTGCTGTCTGAGGGAGACATTTCAGACTCAGGGAATGTTACCTTAGACAGATTCGGACGTTATGTTCTTTAAATTTAAGCTTGAACACCTCCATCTGTTTCTTTGGGAGGTTTTAAAAAGAATTTCAGAAATTATAAAGAAGGAATGGGATAGACCAGGTATACCATTTTCTCCCCCCTCCTACTTTAAAGAAAATGTTTCCCATATCAGACACTGTTCGGGACTTGTGGCAAACGGTCCCTAAGGTGGAGGGAGCTTTATCTACCCAACCATACCCATTGAGGACAGTTGTGCTTTCAAAGACCCTATGGATAAAAAATTATAGGGTCTTCTAAAGAATTTGTTTATTAACCAGGGTTTTCTTTTACAACCTACTGCTTGCATTGTCCCAGTAACTACTGCAACAGCTTTTTGGTTTGAAGCTCTGGGAAAAGTCCCTGAAGGTTGAGACTCCGTTAGATGACATTTTGGATAGAATTAAGGCGTAGAGCGTTGTGGCTCAAATCTTGGTCTGCAGTGTCATAAACTAAGCTTTTATCTATTCCCTTTAAAGGTAAGACCCTTTTCGGGCCAGAATTGAAGGAAATCATTTCTGACATTACAGGAGGTAAAGGCCATGCCCTACCTCAGGATAAGTCTGTTAAGATGAGGGGTAAACAGAATAATTTTCGTTCCTTTCGAATTTTAATGGAGGACCTTCTGTTTTCCTCTTCCTCCACAAAGCAGGAAGGGAATTTTACCCAATCTAAGTCAGTCTGGAAACCCAACCAAAATTGGAATAAGGGTAAATAATCGAAGAAGCCCGCTGCTGCTACAAAGACAGCATGAAGGGATGGCCCCCGATCCGGGACCGGATCTAGTAGGGGGCAGACTCTATTTCTTTGCCCAGGCTTGGGCAAGAGATGTTCAGGACCCCTGGGCACTACAAATAGTGACCCATGGTTATCAGTTGGATTTCAAGGATTTTCTCCCAAGAGGGAGGTTTCTTCTTTAGAGATCTGCAGACCAGATAAAAATAGGCGTTCTTACGCTGTGTAAAAGACCTTGTTACCATGGGAGTAATTTGTCCAGTTCCAAAATCAGAACAAGGACTGGGGTTTTACTCAAATCTATTTGTGGTTCCCAAAAAAGAGGGCACTTTCAGACCCATCTTAGACATCAAGTGTCTAAACAAGTTTCTCAGAGTCCCATCGTTCAAGATGGAGACTATACAAACAATTTTACCAATGATCCAAGAGGGTCAGTATATGACTACCGTGGACTAGAAGGATGGTTACCTTCATATTCCTATCCACAAGGATCATCATCAGTTTCTAAAGTTTGCCTTCCTGGACAAACATTATCAGTTCGTGGCTCTTCCCTTCGGGTTGGCCACAGCACCCAGAATCTTCACAAAGGTTATGCGTTTTCTCTCCTCCCACGCGTGATTTGCTCGAATTAAACGAGAGAGCTTCAGTGATCCTGATAGCACCTGCGTGGCCACGCAGGACTTGGTATGCGGATCTAGTGGACATGTCCTCTCTGCCACAGTGGAAACTTCCATTGAGACAGGACCTTCTCATTCAAGGTCCTTTCCAACATCCAAATCTAATTTCTCTGCAGCTGACTGCGTGAAGATTGAACGCTTTATCAAAGCGAGGATTCTCTGATTCGGTCATCAATACTTTGATACAGGCTAGAAAGCCTGTCACTAGAAAAATCTATCATAAGATATGGTGTAAATATCTTTATTGGTGTGAATCCAAGGGTTACTCATGGAGTAAAGTTAGGATTCGCAGGATTCTGTATTTTCTCCAAGAAGGATTGGAGAAAGGGTTATCAGCAAGTTCCTTAAAGGGACAAATTTCAGCTTTGTCATTTCTGTTTCACAAGCGTTTGGCAGATGTTCAGTCTTTTTGTCAGGCTCTAACTAGAATTAAGCTTGTATTTAGACCCATTACTCTTCCCTGGAGTTTGAATTTAGTTCTTCAAGTTCAAGGGGTTCCGTTTGAACCCATGCATTCCATGGATATCAAATTGTTATCTTGGAAAGTTCTGTTTTTAGTTGCTATTTCTTCTGCTCAAAGAGTTTCTGAGCTTTCAGCGCTACAATGTGATTCTCCTTATTTTTCATTTTGATAAGGTGGTGTTACGTACCAAACCTGAATTCCTTCTTAAGGTTGTTTCAAATAAGAATATTAATCAGGAAATTGTTCCTTCCTTATGTCCTAACCTTTCTAAGAAGGAGCGTATGTTGCATAATTTGGATGTGGTCCGTGCCTTAAAGTTTTACTTACAGGCAAATAAGGATTTCCGTCAATCATCTTCATTATTCATTGTTTATTCTGGAAAGTATAGGGGTCAGAAAGCTACAGCTACCTCTTTCTTTTTGGCTGAGAAGTATCATCTGCCTGGCATATGAGACTGCTGGACAGCAGCCTCCTGAAAGAATTACGGCTCATTCTACTAGGGCTGTGGCTTCCACATGGGCCTTTAAAAATTATGCATCTGTTGAACAGATTTGTAAGGCTGCGACTTGGTCGTCCCTTCACACTTTTTACAAATTTGATACTTTTGCTGCTTAGGCTATTTTTGGGAGAGAGGTTCTTCAAGCAGTGGTGCCTTCTGTTTAGGTTCTTGTCTTGTCCCTCCCTTTCATCAGTGTCCTTTTGCTTTGGTATTGGTATCCCACAAGTAAGGATGAAATCCGTGGACTCGTCATATCTTTGTAAAAGAAAAGTAAATTTATGCTTACCTGATAAATTAATTTCTTTTACGATATGATTCCATGGCCCACCCTGTTCTTTTTTTAAGACAGTTTTTCTTTATTTTTTGTAAACTTCAGTCACCTCTGCACCTTTTAGCCTTCCTTTTTCTCTTCCTATACCTTCGGCCGAATGACTGAGGGTGGAGGGGAAGGGAGGGGCTATATATACAGCTCTGCTGTGGTGCTCTTTGCCACTTCCTGTTAGCAGGAGGTTAATATCCCACAAGTAAGGATGAAATCCGTGGACTCGTCATATCGTAAAATAAATTAATTTATCAGGTAAGCATAAATGTACTTTTCATACATTTCTATTGGGCATTTACACATGGAACCTAAACAGGCTTGTTTTCTGAAAGAGATCCCCTGTGTGCAATATATATACTGATTCAGGGGTTTTGGATAAAATTGAGATAGAAATGAAATAAATTAGGCATATTGAATCCCTTGCTGCTGCTGTTGAAACGCTGTGCACTCTCGGGAACTAACAGCTCAATTATTTGTTAGCTTGTTCTGTGCTCATTTACCAGCTTCTATTTAAACGAGTAATGATTTTCAGAGTAGAATTCCTCTCTGAACAAGGCAACCACAGACGGTCGTTTCAGCCTTTATTGTGCCTCATCAGTGAAGTGCAGGTGCAGCCATATTCCTCTAAGCTCTCTGAGCAAGGAGCCCATGTCTGTTTGCCCCGAGAAGAGCATTTAGGAGAGAACAACAGTCTTAATAACTTGTTTGCTTATTCTATGCTATTCTCAGGATGTCTGTGGGAATAAAAACCTTGTCTTACCTAAGAAATTAGGGAGGAAGCTAAGTAGGGTTTTGTAAACAGGTGATTATAGAATACACGTGTATTTAGAGGACTTGTGAGTGCACATGTAGTAACATCTGCTAGTCAAAAGCCTTTTTTTTTTTTTTTTTCTCTCAATATGTGTTTTTCAGTATTCATTAAGCAGATATATGCATGTAAATTGATTGTTTTAGACCCTAGAGTCTGAAGAAGTAGACTTGAATGCAGGTTTACATGGAAACTGGACCCTTGAAAATGCGAAAGCACGGCTCAACCAGTACTTCCAGAAGGAAAAGACTACAGGCGAATACAAATACTCACAAGTAGGCCCTGATCACAACAGGTTGGTTTAAGTTTATTTTTATTAGCATCCTGACAATTTAAAATGGTGAACTTTATTTAACCGTTGGAACTGTATTTTATTTTCATGGGAACTGCAGAATTTTCTATTTTAAATTTATAAACAAAGCAATTATACTGTGATGAATAAAACATTGCTCTGAAGATTTGTATAATGCTCCACAACTTAAAAGTGAATGTCAACTTTCATAAAGTGTCTGTTTTTAAAAAAAAAAACTATTAAAAACAGGGACACTTTCATTCATGAAAGTTTACATTGCAGCAGATTTTACAAATGCCTTCTCTCTGATCAGATATCCCCCCCCCCCTGCCTGCTTCTTCCTGCTGTAGTTAAACAGGAATGGCAAAACTGGCTTCCTCCAAACACGGTGTGGCCTCATCAGATGAGCGCTTGGGGGGGGGGGGGAGTCGTGATTGGAGAGAGCCGGTTTAGTCATTGCTGGCGAAATACAGAGGAACTGCAGGCATGGGATCGACGATCCAGCGTTTTAGGAGAGGGTAAGTATTTGTAAAATCCGCTGCAGTATAAACTTTCATGAAAGAAAGTGTCCCTGTTTTTTTAATAGTTTTATTTAAAAAAAAAAAAAAGGGGCTCTTTATCATGAAAGTTGAAAGTTATTTTCTGTTAGGGCACAGCACTCTATAGCGTGTGCATGTGTGTTTCTCAGCCTGTCTGTAAATCGGAGCATTACAGAGAGTATTTACATTACTTCTGGTAAAGCTCAAGCTCTAAAACGGTATAATGGCTCATGTTGGTGCACACTGGAAACTTGCATATAAATTTTGTGGCTTCTGAAGGGCAGTTTTCTTTTACTTGTCCTGTAACAGCATCTCTATAAATATTTTTTTTATATTAGAAGACCTTTTAATATCTGGACTTTTTTGTTATGGGGGTATAATTCAACACTAAATAATACCTGCCTATCTACCACTTTATGGTTTGTATGGTGAAGGGGAGAAAGGGTGTGACATCAGGAATTTATTTATTTTTTCTTCACACATGGGAATGTTTAGGCAGGACTAAGCAATCCCATGTGAAGTCTATTGCTGACTGCTAATTCCTGGTGTCACTCTCTCCAGGTGACCAAAAAGACCGGCTGAGAAAAACACAGGCTCAGGCTGCTAGGGAGAGACCTGCAGGTCAGTGTAAAACTGTTACTGTGTGTGTGTAAGGGGTAATAAACTAACTGATGGGCTTGTTCCAAAAACTGTGACTAGGCTTAAAATCGTCCATGTACAAAATGTTACAATCCTTAATTTATTCACTTTCCCATTTTGATTTTACATTACCTTTGAAAAACAAACAAACCCCAAAATACTGGTCTATTTAAATTTCCATTTAATTCTAACAAGCATTACTGGTTTCATGGGTCTGCAAAACTAAACACTATTGGTTCCGTTTCTTTAACCAGAACAATTTGGGGAATTGAAAATGGATATCAGATTCTGATTCTTTTACTGTCTCCACAGGAGCTTTATTGCAGAAATGACACTGATGGTTAAGCAGCTTGGCAGAAGTAAGTTGTGTGTGTGTGTGGGGGGGGGGGGTAGTTGTCAGACATGACTTGTGTTTATTTTTGTGTGTTTTATAACGCCCTTTATTTTGTAGGAATCACTGCTCGTGAACATGGTTCCAACAAAAAATTGGCAGCCCAGTCTTGTGCTCTATCAATTGTGCGCCAACTCTACCATCTTGGTGTGATCGAGCCATATTCAGGACTGACCAAGAAGAAAGATGGAGAGATTGTAAGTTACTCTATTTAGTTGAGAGAAGTCAACATAAAAGGGACAGTTTAGTCCAAAATAAACTTTCATGATTCAGATAATGTAATTTTAAACAACTTTCCAATTTACTTTTAGAACCAATTTTGTTCTTTTGGTATTCTTAGTTGAAAGCTAAACCTAGGAGGTTCATATGCTAATTTCTAAGCCCTTGAAGGCCGCATCTTCAGGGCATTTTGACAATTTTTCACCACTAGAGGGTGTTAGTTCATGTGTGTCATGTAGATAATACTGCTCATGAACGTGGTGTTCCAGTGAGCCAGCTCTTGATTGACTGAAATGGATGTCAAAAGAACTGAAATAAGGGGGCAGTTTGCAGAGGCTTAGATACAAGATAATCGGCGGTAAAAAGTATATTTTTACAACTGTTGATTAAGCAAAACTAGGGAATGGGTAATAAAGGGATTATCTATCTTTTTAAACAATAAAAATTATGGTGTAGACTGTCCCTTTAATTGAACTCAATACTTCCTTATAAAACATTAGGTATCACATTAAGTGAAATTGTTCTACATAGTCTTGGAGGATCAGTAGTGCTGACATGACATGCTCTAATTAGAGCATGCAATTGTATCTTCTTTCACTACCTTGCAGCTTCGTATTTGAAAACCGTTGCAATTTTACAGCTTTTTGTAAGGGTTTTTCTATTCACAGAACCCGGACACTTACTAGCTAATCAGGTGTGTGTACACGTATGCAGTAGGAGAAAGGGGAGCACTCTTCCTTTAAAAGGGACATGCAACACCACATTTTTAATTCATGATTTAGAGAGCATACAGTTTTGAACAACTTTCCAACTTACATCTAGAAACTAATTTGGTTTATTTTCTTAGTATCCTTGTGTTGAAGGACCAGCAATGCACTGCCTGGAGCTAACTGAACACACTTGGTGAGCCAATTACAAGAGGCATATATATATGCATCTTTCAATCAGCGGTTAGCTCTTAGTATTGCATCTCTCCTGAGCGAATACTGGTGTTATATACAGGTAGCCCTCAGTTTACGCCGGGGTTAGGTTCCAGAAGAAATGGTTGTAAATCGAAACCGTTATAAATTGAAACCCAGTTTATAATGTAAGTCAATGGGAAGTGAGGGAGTTAGGTTCCAGGCCCCTCTCAAAATTGTCATAAGTAACACCTAATACATTATTTTTAAAGCTTTGAAATGAAGACTTTAAATGCTAAACAGCATTATAAACCTAA
The DNA here is from genome assembly GCF_027579735.1 of Bombina bombina. Taxonomy (NCBI): domain Eukaryota; kingdom Metazoa; phylum Chordata; class Amphibia; order Anura; family Bombinatoridae; genus Bombina; species Bombina bombina. Next base: position 38,602,000 of record NC_069508.1, on the reverse strand, counting down.
TAAAATAATCACACAACACAGAATATATAATTCAACTAAGTTAAATGAACAAAAACATTTGCTAAACAGCATTATAAACCTTAAAAAATTATCAAACAATGCAGACTTCACTTGCATTTTTCTGCAAACAGTTATTTCTATGCATTCCAATTTGGACTGATTTATAGACAGAAAGATCTTGTTCCTTTGAAATCTGCTCAATAGCTCAGGTTTGGTTAAACTTATTAGTTTCAGCTTGCTTGGCTTTGCTGCAACACAAGCGAACAGCTCCACCTACTGGCTATTTTAATAAATGCACTGCTTCTCAATGCTTTTCAATAGCAGTCACATGACTGGAAAAAAAAAGGTTGTTATTCTGAAACGGTGTAAATTGAACCGTTGTAAAACGAGGGCCTCCTGTATATTGCTCAATACTTTGTGCACGCATCTGCGGCAACCTTTGAATGCTCTTCAACAAAGGAAATCAAGATTGCTTTTTATCTCTAAGATAAATTTATTACGATGGTAACCCAGTGCAGCCTTGCAAGAAAAGTTGTACTAAAGGGCAGCGAGGCAGGTGTATAGATATTTGTTTTTAGTCTGATTGTATTTGTGCTCTGGTTGTGTGTTAAAGGGACAGTCTAGTATAATTTAAACTTTCATTATTCAGATAGTACTTTTAATTTTATTCATCTTTCCAATTTACTTATCAAATTTGCTTTTTTCTCTTGGTATTCTTAGTTTAAACTAAACATAGTTAGGCTCATATGCTAATTTCTAAGCCTTTGAGGGCTGCCTCTTATCACATGCTTTTTAAATCTCTTCAACACAAAGAGACAGAACGTACTATAGATGTGGGCCATATAGATAACACTGTGTTCAGGCACAGGGGGTTATTTAAGATCTAGCACAAACCAATGCTAAATTTAAGACAATAGATAATTGACAGTCAGTCATGTGATCAGGGGGCTGGAAGAAGGTTCCTAGATACAGGGTAATCACAGAGGTAAAAAGTATATTAATATAACTGTGTTGGTTATGCAAAACTGGGGATTTGGTAATAAAGGGAGTATCTTTTAAAACAATAACAAATCTATGGTAGACTGTCCCTTTAAATCCTAAAATGGCACATTTGCTTAGCTTTGTACTTTACTCTGTGATGTCAGCTAATGATTTACTGGCAGTATGCATTACTTATTAGGGATATGAGAAATAGCCTAGCATTGTTACAAGTGAGCATTACGGGCATATTCACCAGCACTAAAAACGCAACAGGAATTTTCTAATGTTTTGGAACTTTTAGCTGCAAAAGTTGTATTGCATGTATAGTACCAAGTTTACCTACGCCTAACGCTTTATTTAAAAACTCCACACTTATTTTTGAGTACACAGTCCTTTTGAATGTAAAGTTTTTAATGAATATATATTTATATAGTGATCCTCCGCCCGCAGCTCCTGCAGTTAGCGCAGCAATGACTAATGCGACTTCCTCCAATCGTTGCGTGGCCCCAAGTGCTGGACGCCAAAGGGCGCACGCAACGATTGGAGGAAGCCGGATTAGTTGTTGCTGTGCTAACTGCAGCAGGAGCTGCAGGTGGAGGATCACCGGTCTGGTCACTGTAAAGTTTAATGAATGAAACTTTACACTTTAAAGGGACACTAAACCCAATTTTTTTTTCATGATTCAGATAGAGAATGCAATTTTAAGCAACTTTCTAATTTTCTCCTATTAAATTTTATTTGTTCTCTTGCTATATTTATTTAAAAAGCAGGTATATGATGCATAGGAGCCGGCCCCAATTTTTGTTGAGAACCTGGGTTATGCTTGCTTATTGGAGGGTAAATTAACGCATCAAATAAGCAAGCGCTATCCATGGTGCTGAACCTAAAATGGGCTGGCTGCTAAGATTTACTTTCCTGCTTTTAAAATAAAGATATCAGGAGAACGAAGAAAAATTGATAATAGGGAGTAAATTAGAAAGTTGCTTAAAATGTCATGCTCTATCTGAACCATGAAAGAAAAAAATTGGGTTCAGTGTCCCTTTAAGCATCATCATTGCCTGTCATTTTGCATGTATGTTATGTTTTTTTTATTGGCTGATGGCTGTCACATGATACAGGGGGAGCGGAAATAGACATAACAAACTTGTCAGATAAAAAAAAAAATATACTCACTTGAAGTGCTATTGCATAGTCTTTTTTATTATGCCTATATTGATTATGCGAAACTACTGTATTTACAGGTCTTATAATGTGCATTTCTTTACTTTTTTTCTTTCTTAGATTGAACCATACCCAGTGGAATTAAGTCCTGATGTTGAGAAGCAGCTGCAAACTGTAATTGAAGAGCTATGCATTGAACTACCTGAGCCGGTGAGTGAGGTAGATGTTGGTAACTAGGTTTCCCTTTTATTTAACTTGCGTTATAATTCTTACATGTCTCTCTAACAGCCCCAGGATCCTACCCAACCAGTCTGTCTTAATCTTGGAAAGTTGGTACATTTCGAGCCATCGCAACGACAGACTAAGACAGGGGTGGTACCTTGGTCACCTCCACAGGCGAACTGGAATCCATGGACCAGCAGTAACATTGACGAAGGCCCTCTGGCTTATGTACGTTTGCTTGAAAATGTAAAACATCTTTGCGTTTGCAATATTTGCTTGTAATATAGTGTTTAAATAAAACATTTTTTTTCTTTTTTAAATCTGTTTAGGTTACTCCGGAACAGGTTAGCTCAGACTTGAAAAATGCGATGACATACCAGTTGGAGCATGATGCAAATCTTCAACAGGTGTGTGTAGAAATAAAAACCTGCCTGCTGATATGTTGAATTATATGAAATGGACTTGTTTTTTGCATTAACTTTATTCTTAAATGAGGCACATACATTATTTTTTTTTTTTTTTTTTAAATCTAAAATGTTTAGTTGTGTACACAACTTGGCCACGTAGACAATTTTCAGAGCTAAACATGAAAAGGGTGCAAAATCAAATGTCTAATTCACAAACTTAAAATACACCCTGCTTAAGGCTAACTCTGCTACATATCTGTTCCTAATGGACTTTATCATATAACTCCAAAACCGTATTTTATACTAACTTGATGTTGCTGGCTAGCAAATGGTGGATGCAGTTGGCTATTAAAAATATATTAGCATTAATAAGGATTTTTGTTTTTAAAACCTTGACTTACATTCTGTTTTGTTGCTGTAGAACATTTCTACCACATAAATAAGATGGTTTGTTCAGTAAAGTAATAACATTTTTATGAATAAAAGCATTTCAATACATTTTACATCTTTTGTAATGCATAAATAAAATATTTTGTCCCGTTTTATGTATACCATAGACTCTGCAAGAGCGAGAAACCCTTCCTGTAAAACAATTTGAGAAAGAAATCCTTAATACTATTCGCATTGCCCCTGTGATAATCATTCGCGGAGCCACAGGTTGTGGCAAAACAACACAAGTTCCACAGTATATCTTGGATGAGTTTATCCGCAACGGACGTGCAGCTGAATGTAACATCGTGGTTACACAGGTATGGCCCCTGAAATGTTATTTTTTTTTATTTTAAGGTTGTGTTTTGCCATTCATTTATTTATTTATTTATTGAACTGTAGCCTAGAAGGATCAGTGCTGTATCTGTTGCTGAACGTGTTGCCTTTGAGAGGGGAGAAGATATTGGGACAAGTTGTGGCTACAGTGTGAGATTTGAATCTGTTCTTCCTCGTCCTCATGCCAGTATTCTTTTCTGCACTGTTGGTATGTACAGTATTTTATGTACACTTAGAAAAACTACATTAGACAAAATTGCTAGTGTATTCTCGAATATTGTCACTTAACTGTTTTTTTTTTTTTTGTTGTTTTTTTTTAAGGTGTTCTCTTGCGAAAACTAGAGGCTGGTATTAGAGGAATTAGCCATGTGATTGTGGATGAAATCCATGAGCGAGATCTCAATGTAAGTTACTTCTCTTGCTGTATTTTGATGTGCTTCTTCCGTTCCCTAAAACCTAACCTTCTGTTCCTTCAAAATTTGCATGTTTGAGAGGCCGTAAAAGATAAAAATGTCTTGCATGTGTAAATGTGTATTTAAACATGGTAAATGTTTTTGCATGTATTTAATTCTCCACATTTATTGAAACTAAAATTTTGCTATGTACAGTCATTATTTGTGCTTGCTTTTTGCTGTAAAAAGTCTCACACTTTCTAGACAGGCAAAAAAAATGTGTTGACTAATGTAAGTGTGCTGCCAACAACATTCAGCTAGCTATTCTTTCCCTTTGTTTTTATATAGACTGACTTTCTCTTGGTAGTACTACGTGATGTGGTCCAGGCTTACCCTGACATACGTGTCGTTCTAATGTCTGCCACTATTGACACAAGCATGTTCTGTGAATACTTCTTTAACTGCCGCATTATTGAAGTTTTTGGGCGGACATTTCCTGTGGAAGGTATAGTAATTGATTCTTCTCCCCCACCCCCCCACAAAAAAATGAAAGTTTTGATTTAAAGAGTGATCAGCCTTGGATAGCGCTATAGTTGTTTTTCTAATTTTAGTGTTCTTAAAATTTTCTGAGTTTCATACACATTTCATTATGCTGTTAAAAACAAATTTGTGCAGTGGGTATTTTTTAATGTCTTGTACATCTTGACTTTTTGCAGAGTATTTCCTTGAAGACTGTATACAGATGACTCGTTTTGTGCCTCCACCACGTGACAAGAAGAAAAAGGAGAAAGATGAGGATGGAGCAGATGAAGATGATGTGAGTGATTCAGTAACTTATTAGTATGAGTGCTGAAACTGCTAGAAATTACTTTCGTCATTCAGATAGAACATGAGACTTTTTGAAGATTTACTTCCATTATCAAATTGTTCACTCTTTATTATTTTTATATATATATATATATATATATATATATATATATATATATATATATATATATATATATATATATATATATATATATACACACACGTTTTGAGCCACACTCTTCTACTGAACATGTGCTACATAGATTGTATGGCCTATATAAATGGATAATCTACAAAACATTTATGCAAAGACATTTATGCAAAGAAAAATTTAGTTTTATGTACCTTTAATTTACTCATGCCGTTTTTGTTTTTTTTAACGTTTAGTTTTATTTATCCCCCAGACCAACTGTAATATAATATGCCTTGGCGATTATGGGCCTGAAACTCGCAAATCTATGGCAGGTCTTAGTGAGAAGGAGACTTCCTTCGAACTCATTGAAGCTTTGCTGCACTATATTGAGTCACTTGGAACCCCGGGAGCTGTGCTGGTCTTTCTGGCTGGCTGGAATCTTATTTACACCATGCAAAAACAACTTGAGGCAAACCCACATTTTGGTAATTCCATTTTATACTGTATTAGTAATATGTAATAGATTGGAGAGAGAATTTTTTTTTTGTTTCATTCTGATTTAAAACTGAAGCATTACATGCGATTCATTAATGGTTTTTATTTACAGATTTTTCCTAACATCCCTGTATACTCCCAATCTTTATCCTCACAGGTAGCCACAGCTATCGCATTCTGCCTCTCCATTCTCAAATACCACGAGAAGAACAACGTCGGGTGTTTGATCCTGCTCCCCCAGGTATAACCAAGGTATGGAAAAATTTACAAATGAGGATATGGAGTTTGAGTCTGCAGATTACCACAATGATGCTACTATATAGGCTAGAACTTTAATTTCTTCTCTTCTTTGCAGGTTATCCTATCAACTAATATTGCAGAAACCAGTATCACTATCAATGATGTGGTGTATGTGATAGATTCCTGCAAGTAAGTTGCTGAGTTTTCATCCTTTGTGTTTTAAAGATATGTTATACACAGTAGTAATTTCACACTCTGATTTTATTTGATTTATATTTGTTGTGTTTTCATTGGTAAGACCTTCAACTAAGCAGCAAGTGTGCCTTGACTTTAGGAATTAACTTCTTTTTTTTTTTTCTTCCATATTTACAGGCAAAAAGTAAAGCTATTCACTTCACACAACAACATGACAAACTTTGCTACGGTGTGGGCTTCCAAGACTAACCTGGAGCAGCGCAAAGGGAGGGCAGGGCGTGTCCGGGCTGGCTTTTGTTTCCATTTGTGCAGCAAAGCACGTTTTGATCGGTATGTAGTTTGGGTAACTTTGTCATTGTTTAATGACCCATTATTGGTATTAATTATGTGCCGTAAAGCTGTTCTATATTTCTCCCTCCTTTTTGTCAAATTTTTAAATTTGAAAAAGTTTCCCAATTCAGACAGAAAAGACACGTGGCAGGATTCATAAGCCTTACCCTGCCACATACGTGTCTGGCTTCAATTGAAATTCAAAAAAGTAACATCAAAGCAATAGTGATTTTGTTATGACTGGGGTTAGCAGTCTATTTTTCCAAGTAAGGCTAGTGATGAGGAATGTTTTGAATGCATTAAAAAAAAACCTTAAACTTCAAACGTGTCCACTGTTAACTTAAAGGGACAGTCTACACCAGAATTTAAGATAGATAATTCGTTTATTACCCATTCCCTAGTTTTGCGCAACCAACAGTTATATAATTCACCTTTTACCTCTGATTGCCTTGTATCTAATCCTCTGCAAGCTGCCCCCTTATTTCAGTTCTTTTGACAGACATCCATTTTAGCCAATCGGAGCTGGCTCACCTCAACTCCACGTGTTCATGTGTGTCATATAGATAACACTGTGCTCAAACGCCCTCTAGTGGTGAAAAGCTGTCAATGCACTGAGAGAAGAGGCGGCATTCAAGGGCTTAGAAATTAGCATATGAACTTCCTAGGTTTAGTTTTCAATTAAGAATACCAAGAGAACAAGGCAAAATTGGTGATAAAAGTAAATTGGAAAATTGTTTAAAATTACATTCTCTTTCTGAATCATAAGTTTATTTTGGTCTAGACTGTCCCTTTAAGTATAGTTCTGTGAATAAACACTTTGCATGCATGAAGTTTCTATTTTTTATTTTTTCCAATATATTTGTAGCTTGGAAAGCCACCTTACCCCGGAGATATTCCGTACCCCATTGCATGAGGTGGCTTTGAGTATAAAACTTCTACGCTTGGGCAGTATTGGGCAATTTCTATCAAAAGCTATAGAACCACCTCCATTGGATGCAGTTATTGAAGCTGAACACACTTTGCGAGGTATGTTACTTTTAAAGACACAATCAAATAATTTGTTACAGGACACATGGTGTATATTTCTTATCCTTAACAGTGTGTGCTCAGCATTGAAACTTCCTTACAATACATTGTAAATCCCAATCTTTCAGATGCAACAAATATTATAGCGACATGAAACCCAAAAAAATATCTTTGCACTTTTATGTCCATTCTAAATGAAATTGTGTAGTAATTTGCATAAATATACATTATTTCAGAGTTGGATGCATTAGACGTCAATGATGAGCTTACACCACTAGGCAGGATACTGGCCAAACTGCCTATTGAACCACGACTGGGAAAGATGATGATTATGGGCTGCATTTTTTTGTGAGTATAAAGGGGAATGGAGTAAAGTTTAATCTAAAAAGTCTACAGTTTGTTTGCATGCTTATTGCACCAATAACTGGTTTCATTTTACTGTTGCAGTGTTGGTGATGCAGTGTGCACAATTTCTGCTGCTAGCTGTTTTCCTGAGCCATTCGTCACTGAAGGGCGTAGGTTAGGATACGTGCACAGAAACTTTTCTGGAAGCCGTTTCTCTGACCATGTGGCACTGTTGTCAGTGTTTCAGGCTTGGGATGATGCAAGGTATGCATTAATAATAATTAATAATCAAATCTAGCTTTATTTTTAGTGTTTTCTAACTTACACTTACATTTCCTTAGGATGGGTGGTGAAGATGCCGAAATGAGATTCTGTGAACACAAGCGGCTTAATATTGCCACACTTCGCATGACTTGGGAAGCAAAAGTACAGCTGAAGGACATTCTAGTAAATGTTGGCTTCCCAGAAGGTACCATATACTTTCTATGATTGTGGATGTTGTGTTTTTACTGAGCTTCGTGTGTATGTATATATATATCTATTATGTTCAAAAACCATCTTTAACCTCTTCAGGATGCAGGCATATGTCCATAATCAAACTGTAAACATCTGTGCAGACAGGATGTCACATGATCATCACTGCGAACACATGACCCCTAAACGGCACTGATTGGCTCCTGGGGTACTGCCTAATTTGCTAGGCTCCTCTCCCAGTCAGATCCACTGGAGTTTTTACAAGGAGGGAGGGCAGGACGTTCATGCTGTCCTAAAGATGTTAAAGCCCATCACTTTTAGGATGGCATGGAACATACTAACAGTGTCTAACCTCCTGTTTTAACAAAAAAGCACTTATACTTTTGTAGAAAGCATTGAAATATGTATTTCATTTTAATAGGATTTTTTTTTCTCCTGCATTTGTGCAATATCCATTTCTTCCTGTCACAGCCCTACAGGGAAGCTTGGGGCTTTTGTAGGAAGGCTTAATCTAGCCTTAAAGGGACACTGAACCCATTTTTTTTCTTTTGTAATTCAGATAGAGCATGCAATTTTAAGCAACTTTCTAATTTGCTCATATTAATTTTTCTTCATTCTCTTGCTATCTTTTTATTTGAAAAAGAAGGCATCTAAGCTTTTTTTGGTTTCAGTACTCTGGACAGCACTTTTTTTATTGCTGGATTAATTTATCCACCAATCAGCAAGGACAACCCAGGTTGTTCACCAAAAATGGTCCGCATCTAAACTTACATTTGTGCATTTCAAATAAAGATACCAAGAGAATAAAGAAAATTTGATAATAGGAGTAAATTGGAAAGTTCCTTAAAATTTCATGCTCAATCTGAATCGCTAAAGAAAAAATTTGGGTACAGTGTCCCTTTAAGTCATAAAACTTCTGAAATGACATGAGCTGTTTACTATAAAGACAAGATGACAGGGAGTCAGATTTGCTTGTGCCCAGAGCATTTAGAATGTAACCTACGTTTCAAACATGTTGGCTCCCTTATCACAGAAATTCTAATTCCTAGTTATATTAGAAAACAAGTGATTTGTTTGGTGTTTTTTTCCTCCCACAATCTTTGTTTATATATTTACTTTAATTTAACATTTGTTCTTGCCAAAGGAGCACAGTTTAATATCCCTTTAAGTGTGTCTGCATGCATCTTGGCTAATTTTAGGAGCCATTTATAGTTCTGAGATTTTGAGCTGAAGTTATATGCAATAAAATGGTCTTGTACTGTCAGATTTTGTCCTCATATTTGTTTTTTGTTTTTTTCCTTCCTTGTTTTAGAATGTTTGATGAACCAGGTTTTCAATAACACTGGACCAGATAACAACCTGGATGTAGTTATCTCTCTGCTGGCATTTGGATTTTACCCTAATGTTTGTTACCACAAGGAGAAGCGCAAGATTCTTACTACGGAGGGTCGTAATGCACTTATACACAAGTCTTCTGTCAATTGCCCTTTCAGCAACCAAGATCAGAAATATCCATCTCCATTTTTTATCTTCACTGAGAAGGTAGGAATAAAACCAGGAATATTCCTGTAATTTGTCAGCATTTTTTGTTCTCTTCGCACAAGAAATCCAAATTTAAACAAACCAAAATAAATGTTGCTTGTCACGTTCATATGCTTCATATATGGATAATTTAAAGTTACAAGTTCTAATTTTCTATTTCATTAAAGTAAAAAATGCACTTCAAATGTTTGTAGCAAAATGCATTTTTTTCCTGATTCAGATAGGGCATACAAGTTTTTTGTAAACAAAACAAAAAACTTTAAATTGACTTCCCTTTTTAAAGGGACACTTTCGTGATTCAGCTAGAGCATGCAACTTCCTAATTTACTCCTATTATCAAATTTTCTTCATTCTCTTGGTATCTTTATTTGAAATGCAAGAATGTAAGTTTAGATGCCGGCCCATTTTTGGTGAACACACTGTTCTTGCTGATTGGTGGATAAATTCACCCACCAATAAACAAGTGCTTTCCATGGTTCTGAACCAAAAATAGCTTAGATGCCTTCTTTTTCAAATAAAGCAAGAGAACGACGAAAAATTAATCGGATTAAATAAAAAAATTGCCTACATTTGCATGCTCTATCTGAATCATGAAATAAAAAATGTAGGTTCAGTGTCCCTTTAAAGTTCAGGTAAGTACGCTCGGGAGTGTGCACATGTCTGCAGCACTGTATGGAAGCAGTTTTGCAAGAATATACACACATACAATGGGGATGGAGTATGGTATGAATACAAAGTTCAGTACAGCTATTCCACCAAATCCTCTCAGTCACAAGTCTGCTTAAATCAAAAATATAAGTAATGTTATCCCAAAATGGAGCATGCTGGAGGTCTTGAACATATCCTAATTTAAAGTGAAGGTCCATTTTGATAAATTAGTCACTGGATTTTAATAAACCGATTTAAAAACAAGGGCACGTTGATTCATCAAAATTGACATTTCGCTGTTTTCTTCAAAAACCTACCTTTTAATCCTGTATGCCACTCTCCCCCGGCTGTCGGTAGCCTCTGCAGACGTCAAATGACGAATCGGGCTTCCTCCAATCACAGTCCGTCCCCCCGGAATCTTGGCCTGATGCCATGCTGTGATTGGATATATGTGCTATATAAATAGATCTACAAAACATTTATGCAAAGAAAAAACTAGTGTATAATGTCCCTTTAATAGGTTTCCAATTTACTTCTATTATAAAATTTGCTTAGTTTCATGGCATTCCTTGTTGAAGATAGGTAGAATGCCCATGTCTGGAGCAAAACCTGACGGGAAATAGTGCTGCCATCTAGTGCTTTTGCAAATGTATATATTACCTGAATTTAAAATGTTTACTATTTCATTTGTGATAACATTTGTAGAGCATTGAAATGGTATGTGTATTGCTGGTGCATATAAATGTAGTGTTTAAAAATAAACAGCCATTAAATACAAAAGAATTGTATAATCAAAAAATAAAATACCACTTCAAATAAAAGGCCATTAAATACAAAAGAATTGTATAATCAAAAAATACAATACCACTTCAAATAAACGGCCATTAAATACAAAAGAATTGTATAATCAAAAAATACAATACCACTTCAAATAAACGGCCATTAAATACAAAAGAATTGTATAATCAAAAAATAAAATACCACTTCAAATGAACGGCCATTAAATACAAAAGAATTGTATAATCAAAAAATACAATACCACTTCAAATAAACGGCCATTAAATACAAAAGAATTGTATAATCAAAAAATACAATACCACTTCAAATAAACGGCCATTAAATACAAAAGAATTGTATAATCAAAAAATACAATACCACTTCAAATGAGTGGTAAATTAATTTTTTGGCAAATTTCAAAGTGAATTTAATTTTCCCTGCGCCTGTATCATGTAACAGCCATCAGCCTGACAATGCAGTCTTGCACATGCTCAGTAGGAGCTGGTGATTAATACTGCATATAAAAAGATTTTGGACATTTTGATGGTCAAAGTAAATTGTGTTTATTTTTTTTAAATTGTGTATCATGTATCTGAATCATGAGTTTAATTTTAGCTGTTTTCTACTCCTTTACCTAAAGATCCGTACCAGAGCGATTTCTGCCAAGGGAATGACCTTAGTTACGCCATTACAGCTACTTCTTTTTAGTGCCAAAAAAATCATGTCAGAAGGGGAGAGCGTATTTCTAGATGACTGGTATGTTTGACAAATTATGGCTGGTCCACATTTATGTGGCAAGTTCAGGCAATCTGTACAATGACTATCATAATTGTGCATGCACATTTTGTTGCTATCCTCTGTTTACTGATATTTATTTTTATGCCCCTTTTAACTACTTGTCGTTTTTAAACTTTTTAACCTGTCAATAGGATCAAACTTGTGATTCCCCATTATAATGCTGCGTGTATCACCGGATTGAGAGCTGCGTTGGAAGCCCTTGTGGTGGAAGTGACAAAGGAACCAGAGATCTTATCTCAGTTGGATCCAATAAATGAAAGGATGTTAAATGTGATTAGGCTGATATCAAAGCCTTCCACTGCAGGAATTAATCTTATGATGGGAAATTCCAGGTAAGCATAAGTTTTCGAATATTGACCTTGAGGCCCCTCATTAACCCCTTTGTGGCTGAATAATAGTGTTTACATTGGAAGAATGTTCCAATGTAAACACTATTAGTAAATATGAAATCACTAAATAATCCATGCGATTGCATGATTTCAGGGCCTGGAACTTACCATGGGGACTACCTTATCTGCTAGGCATGCCCCCAGGCTAATCCTTGTCTCTGTCAAAGAGTGATCTGCAGGACTCCTTATATGGTAGGACAGGGCATGTAGTCTTAATGGCGATAGAACGCCCATTGCTGTTAGGACGGCTATCTTAAAGGGGTTGATCCCCTTGTCAAGAAGTAATCCGAATGTTTTAGAGGCATACTCTGGGAGGATGAGATTAAAAAGGTGCATGCTAAACTGCATTTTTTTGTGTGTCTGTGCAAAGCGTATGTTTTATCATTTTAATGCACATTAGCAGGGACAAAGACCATAAGTGGTGCATAAAAATTGTTTCGGCCATGGTCCTTAAAGTATCCTTGGCACAAATGACTAGGTTTTTGTATCTATTTGTCTCAGTAGTGCAATTGCCTGTCTGCATCATATGGTATAGATGTGTATGGTACGGTTTGTCCAATTTAGTTGAAAAACTTATGAGCTGTCCAGAATATTAGACTCCTGTAGGATAATTTAATTTTGTGCTACTTTTTAAAAATTTTTTTTTTTTTTAAAAGAATCAAGGCTTTGTGGGACTTGACAAGTCCTGATTTTATTGTAATTTGGTACCTTCTGTCATGAAATTGATTGTTAAAATCTTCATTTTGCAGATTTGGAGATGGGCCACGTCCACCTAAAATGGCTCGATTTGACAGTGGCTATCAAGGTGGCTATAATTCCAGAGGTGGAGGCTCTGGATATAGATCAGGCTCTGGATATAGAGGATTTAGAGGTGGTGGTGGTGGTGGAGGAAACTGGAGCGGCAACCAAGGAGTTGGTGGATACCGAGGCAACCAGAGAGGTGGTGGATACCAGAGAGGTGGCTACCAAAGCGGCAATCAAAGAGGCGGTTACCAGGGAAACAGTCAGGGAGGAGGATACCAAAGGGGGGGTGGCTACCAAAGAGGTGGTGGTGGTGGTGGTGGTTATGGGGGAAACTCTCAAGGAAGAGGTGGCTTTGGGGGATCATTCTGAGGACTTCTGTGCACATATTTTTTTTTTATACAGGAATGTTCATTGCATGGTAATGCTATAGCAAATATTGTTAAAGTAATGTACAAATATTATGGAACTGTTCAAATATGTGATGGAGCTTTTGGCTCTGTAGGTCTGTCCCTAATAAAGTTATTTTTTTTGTTTTTAACTTGTCATTGATAATGTGAATCGCATAATACATTTAAATTGGATCTAAAAAAATGCTCGTTCAGTAGCTCTCACTCAAGTGCAGAATGACAAGGAAATAATAAATGTGATTTGTATGTTCTCTGCCCGCAACCTATACAAGCGCATATCGATAAGCTGAGAATTTTGTTTATAATTGCATTTAAGAGATAGCTAAAACAAATTATGTATGCCAAAGAAGCACATGCTTATGGAGCCAAAAGTAGTTAAGCTAATTTGTGTAATTTCTAGTACATGACTATGAAGATAGAAATATGACATTTTACAGGACCATTAAACTTGACATTTAAACAACGCGTAAAATGTTTAATTATTGCAAGTGAAACATTTCAATAAACCATTATTTATTTTGTAGCTTTTTGCTGTAAAATACATCTAAAAATTAAATATATTTATCAGGTAAGCTAAAATTTTAAGACACAATGAGTCCACGGATCATCTTAACTACTAATGGGATATTCACCTTCTGGTCAGCAGGAGGAGGCAAAGAGCACCACCGCAGAGCTGTTAAATAGCTCCTCTCTTCCCTCACACCCCAGTCATTCTCTTTGCCTACGTTAGTGATAGGAAGAGGTAAAGAGGTGTTGGATTAGATTCTTCAATCAAGAGTTTATTATTTTTAAAGTAGTGCAAGATTGTGCTGCTTTGTTCTAGGGTGTAGCCGTAGTCCATATCAGTACAGTAGAGCTTTGGTGGCTTTAGAGCAATGGGAACTGGTGGGACATAATTCTCACTGTGCCTCCCCATATATTGATGCTGCCCTTATCCTGATAGCCTTAGCAAGATTACTCGGGCGTTATCTTTTTTCCACAGGGCTATGGGAGGTAGAGGACCTCTTAAACCTGCAGAGCTGCCCTGCTGTCGGGCAGATTTTAAAGGTAAGTGCCAACTTTCTTCTTAGGCACGATGAGTCCACGGATCATCTTTATTACTTATGGGAATATTCACCTCCTGGTCAGCAGGAGGCGGCAAAGAGCACCAGAGCTGTGTATATAATATATATATATCTTCTCCCCTCCCACTCCAGTCATTCTCTTTGCCTACGTTAATGATAGGAAGAGGTAAAGTGAGGTGTTAGATTTCTTCAATCAAGAGTTTATTATTTTTAAAGTAGTCCCAGAGAGTGCTACTTTGTACTAGGTTGTTCAATATCCGTCTCTACAGTAGAGCTTTTGGTGGCTTTAAAGCAATGGGAACTCTCAATCTCAGATGAGGTAATGCCTTTATCTGATCAGGAGCTTCTTGCGGAAGTTTTAGCTACTCTGGGTGGCCCCGACACCAGTAGGTTTTTCTAATATTAGGATGGACTTGTCTTGGTGGAAGTATTCCTGTACCAGATTGGGTTTTAAGTTTCGTCCCCCATTTTTCTTTCCCTATACTTAGAAGAAAGATATCCAGGGGAAGATAGAATTCCCTTGTGGGTCTAGAATTTTTTATCACAAGGGAAAGTGGTACTTTGGGACTCTGCAGAGGACGGACTCGAGGATTAATAGTTAGAGGGTCTTCATTATCAACCTGTGGTTAGTGACTACTGTTTCCAGTGCAGCATAGTATTGGCTTGTTGCGTTGTCTGTTTCTTGGACAGACAATGCTCTTGCAGGTATAGGATAAGGGAAATTCTTTTATTTCTCCTACTAGCTTGCAGACCCTATCGGAAATAATTCTTGGTATCCTGTTGCTGAAACTACATGAGGGACGTGTACCCGACCCGTAAGGGGGCAGTTTTTCCTTCTATCAAGTTTGGTTTGTGGTTCCCGTAGAAGTGGGAACTTTCAGACTAATTTTAGACCTCAGGAGTCTAAACAAATTTCTTTTGTCTTTCAAGACTGCACCTTTCATTGATCCAGGAGGGTCAATTTATGACCACAGTGGATTTAAAGGACATATCTACAGGTTCCCATCCACTGGGATCATCACAAGTTCTTTAAGTTTGAAGCACTTCTAGTTGTGGCCTTTCCTTTTGGTTTTGCCACGGCTCCCAGAATCTAAACAAAGGTTCTGGGGTCTCTTCTTGCGGTACTCCGCAAGAGGCACTGAGGTGGCGCCGTATCTGGACAATATTCTGGGTCAGGTGCCGTCCTTTCAACTAGCAAAATCACACATGGACCTGGTAGTGGCTTTCCTAAGGTCACACAGGTGAATCTAGAAAAGAGCTCTCTAGTTCCTAATACAAGAGTGACCATTATAGACTCTCTTTATTGGTGTGAATCCAAGGGCTACTTTTGGAGAAGTTAGGATTCCTAGGATTTTGTCGTTTCTCCAGGAAGGATTGGAGAAAGGATTATCTACAAGTTCTTTAAAGGGTCAAATTTCAGCATTAATCTATCCTGTTACACAAGCGTCTAGCTGATGTTCAGTCTTATCAGGCCTTAACCAGAATCAGACCCGTGTTTAGACCAGTTACTCCTCCATGGAGTCTTAATTTAGTTTTCAAGGGCTTCCGTTTGAACTTATGTGTTTCTTAGATATCAAATTGTTATCTTGGAAGGTTTTATTTCTGGTAGCGATTTCTTCTGCTCGCAGAGTGTCTTGAGTTTTCAGCTTTACAATGTGGGCCCCCTTACCTTATTTTCTCTTGTAAGATGTATAGAGTCCACGGATTCATCCATACTTGTGGGATATTCTCCTACAGCAGAGCTGTCTATATAGCTCCTCCCTTAGCTCCACCCCCCAGTCATTCTCTCTGCCTGCTCAACTGCTAGCAAGGGCAAAGTGACTGGTGACAAAAATGTTCGTTTTTATTTTCTCAAGCAAACGTTTATTTTAAATGGTACTGGTGTGTACTATTCACACTCTGGCAGAAAAGAGATGAAGATTTCTGCAAGGAGGATTATGATCTTCGCACTTTAACTAAGATCCACTGCTGTTTTCACAAGGGCTGAAGAGTACAGGAAAACTTCAGTTGGGGAACAGTTTGCAGGCTAAACTGCATTGAGGTATGTTCAGTCTATTTATTTTTTTTTCTAGACAGACTGTTATTTCTAGAAAAGGCTGGCAATATCCCCATGAGGGAAAGGTAAGCTGTATTCAGTAAAAGAGGAATCCAAGCTTGCATAAAGGGCTCATAGTTACTGGTGACACTAATAGGAAAAAACGTTTTGGTTTAGTTACAAATAAAACGTTTTTTGAGGGACTTTAAGGGGTCTTTGTGGCTTGTTTAAGGGTTATTATCCCACATGGCTAGTTTAAGAAACACACTGGTGTTTTTTAGGCCCCATAACTTCGAGTGAGGTGGGAGGGGCCTATTCTTTTTTTTTTTAACATTCTATTTATTTGAGTTTCAAAGAGTTAGATTCAATACATACAGAAAACAGGAACAACCAATTAAACACTAAACAAAAAATAATACAGTATTACCTTGAAAATTACCGTACATCTTACAAAAATTTCCACCTTCCCCATCATTGTTCAGTATTATCTTCTGAAGGTTAATGTAAGTTTGGCATATATAAGCACATCACTCTAACAGTCTAAATCTGTTCCCATAAAATCTTTGCTCAATGACCTTAAAGCTTGTCCAGCTAAACCCACTCCTTGCTTGTCTAACGGGATTCAAATCTATTCGAATTTTCATCCTAGTTTAACGGGTCTTGCTATATTTGGGATAGTCTTAGAATTCTACCTGCTTTGAGAGGACCTGCAAGGTCTTGTGCTCTGTCCTCTCCCCAGTGTTTCGATTTCATTCTCCCCCTGTATGCCATTTTTTTTTAATCAAACTTAAAGTTGTGTTATGTTTCCATCTTGGTAACCAGTGTTAGTATAGTTAATTACTGATTCCGATCTCTGTTTTAAAGCCAGTATAGGGGTAAAGACTCTTCTACAATTAAAGTAATAAAAGGTAGTGTATTTTTTTAGAGGCGCAATAAAAAGTAATTGTGCTGATCGCGGCCAGGACAAAATAATTGCTTTCCATTTAGAAAAATACAACATGAATTGTTTTTCTGAGTTTGGTTTTATATCCTGAAGTTCACTAGCCATTTGTTTCATTACATTAGAGAATTCGGTCAATTTAGGAGGGTCGGGCGATTTCCACTTCTTAAATATCAAGCCTTGAGCCTCTAAAATAGCAAAGTTTATTAATCGTTGTTCTCCTATATTTGTTCTGTCTTTTAGCAGAAAAAATATATGTTGAGATGTCAACTGGAGGTTTTCTTGTAGGTATTTATCCAGTAATTTATCTTGGACTAATATTGACGAATCTTGGGACATGACCACACACAATGTAGTAGATCTCTCTCTGTGTTACATTTAAAGCAGTTCACAGTCTGTCTTTTCTTCGCCCATTTACTCATTCTATAAGGAGTTAAATAGTAACTGTTAATTACTTTGACTTGGGATTCTCTCCAGCTAATTAATAACGTGGCTTTTTCTGCCATGTCTATGCTATTTTATATATCTTTGATTTGTATGGTTGGGAAATAGAGTATCTCTCACTTTGTGCATATGATTTATTCCTACTTTGGTTAATAATGCTTTATGTGGAAAAAACAGTGTTATAAAGCGCTAAGGTCTAAAAACTTATCCAGGCCTCTCCCTAACCACCTCTCCAAATGGCTATATAAAAAACAGGATATCAAAATATAAAAGGAGAGGGCGCTAAAAGCAAGAATAAATACCACACTTAATCTCTAAAAAAATTATAGGAGTTTAATAAAAGTAATGTGCATATATATAACAGATAAAGTACTAACAACAAAATTAAATTAAAGGGACGTCTCCCTATAAAAAGTTAATTGTAAAAATACCACCAATATGTTCCAAAAATATTAATTGTTAAAATTGCCTTTGTCATCCGATGGTATAAAGACCATAAATTATAGTCAGATCGATGTAGGCCACTGGTAATTGTAATAAAATAATCCGCAAATGTTCAGGGACCAACAGTGGGTAGTGATCCAAAAAAGATGATTAACAATGTTGCAGAATAGTTTCAGTCACTTTGTAGCAATTCTTAACCTTTTAACGCCGTTATGCCGTTCTATTCCGTCATATTTACACTGGGCTTTAAAGCCGTTATGACGGAATAGAACGTCATATCAAACGGCTGTCCTGAAGCCTTCTGCGCTTCAAGGACTTGATCGCGGTCTGGAGGGCGTTCCTAGGGTTGTAGGGACGCCCCCCAGATGCGATCCAATAATTGAAATCTCGCGATCGTATGCACGATCGCGTAGTTTCAATTTGTCTACATTGGAACAGGTGTTCCGATGTAGACACTTTAACCCTGTCACGAAAGGGTTAAATAAATAAGTGTCTGAAGTTTAGAGACAGTGTTCCACCTTTTACAAGCAATTATCAAAGATACTTGTGTATATGTTAGGAAGGGCGCTCCAGGGCGTCTTACCGTTTTCTTCTGTCACTTAGAAACAGGCCGCTCAGCTTCAGGTGAACTCCCACTCGGGTTTAGCCGTTCCTAGGGGCCTCAAATTTAAAAAAACATGCACTTTTACTTTAAATCAAACACATCAAGGTGAATGGGACACAGTTTTAAAAAATGCATCATGCAATTTAATAGAAATTATAAAAAAATCACGTAAAGAGACACTTAATGAAATTAACACTAAAATTATAGAATACAAAAATAAGTTAGAAATAAAAAGGGAACATCCAAATTTTAAAGAGAGACAAACAAATTTAGTGAATAAATTAACTGAACTAAAGCATGGACTACTGGACACAAAATGGAAAAAACTTGAGAGAGATAGGATTGATTTGGCAGAATATAACGAAAAAATAAAAAACAAAGATACAGCCATTTTATTACAGCAAGAAGAAGGAGATCTATGTATCTCGAATAGGGGAAATTCTACTAGAGAATATCAATCTCATAAAAACTTGGGAGATAGAAATCAGGATTCTTATAGAGAAGGTTTTGAAAGGAATGGACAATTCAGAAGGAAAACTAATGATGTAGGTTATAATAGGGGTAATTATAATTATCAAAATTGGAGGAAGAACCCTGAATATATGGCACAACAACATTATAAACCCCACTATCAAAATTACAGACGCAATTATGATAATTTTCAGAATCAAAGGATGCATCAACAAAGTTATTATAACTATAGAACTCATAATTCGGAGAGCAATACACATCACAGAATGCATCAACCTAATGAAAATACATATCCATATGATAGAAGATTCTATCATAATAATGATAGAAACCATACTAGTTACCAAGATTATAATGTAAATCCTAGAGCTGCTAAACACAACTACACAAATTCTTTCACATATCGTAATTCACGTGACTATGATGATGATAGATCATACAGACCCAGATTAGACAGTTGGCAGATAGAAACAAAAAATAAATTTCTACCTCTTAATGAACTCAATGACAATGATTCAAATGGTCAAAATTATATAGAGAAGGATTTTTTAGAGAACAGCCCTCTGAGAGAGGGCACCTCAAAAAACCTAATGGCATTAGAAAGAAGGGAGAAATTCTACACCCCACCAAATCAAAAGAAAAGACAACTAGAGGACAAAGAGGAGGAAAGAATAGAAGGAGAGGCAAAAAGAGTGAAATAGCCACTGATGAATCTGGTATTTTTAATCTTAGTGATAAAGAATTAGATAAGGATGAAAAAAGGATATTAGCCCTAGGGATGTCATTTGCCCCAACCACCACTCTGAATAAGTTTAACACTCACATCCATGTGAAACAATTTGTGAGAAAACTCACTCTTAAACGTTACTTTATGAAAAATCCAATTGAAAAACAGTCCCTTCCTTCAAGATTTCCAGGCACTATCACTAATACACAAACTACGACCACACATACAATATTGAAACCTAAGTCTAAATTTTATCCGTTATTTGCCAAGGGTTCAAATCTGGAAACCTTTGAGAAAATGGTTCTCAAAGATCTTAAAGAATTTAATCCCAAAAAACCTAAGCCAAATTATAATTTGACTAAAAAAGATAAAGATATTATTGATAGATTACAAAGGGATAAAGAAGTTATCATAAAACCTGCGGATAAGGGTGGGGGGGGGGTCGTTATTATGAACAAAGAAAATTATGTAACAGAAGCAAATAGGATCCTCAGTGATAAAAAGACTTATAAAATATTAGAATTGAATCCCATAAAGAGGATCAAGAAAAATCTCCTAAATATATTGGAAGAGGGTAAACATGATGGAATTTTAAATGATAATGAGTATCTATTTTTGTATCCAGAGTTTCCCAGAACTCCCATTTTCTTCTGTTATGTGTGATCAGTCCACGGGTCATCATTACTTCTGGGATATAACTCCTCCCCAACAGGAAATGCAAGAGGATTCACCCAGCAGAGCTGATATAGCTCCTCCCCTCTACGTCAGTCCCAGTCATTCTCTTGCACCCAACGACTAGATAGGATGTGTGAGAGGACTTTGGTGATTATACTTAGTTTTTATGACTTCAATCAAAAGTTTGTTATTTTATAATAGCACCGGAGCGTGTTATTACTTCTCTGGCAGACTTTGAGGAAGAATCTACCAGAGTTTCTACTATGATTTTAACCGGAGTAGTTAAGATCATATTGCTGTTCTCGGCCATCTGAGGGAGGTAAAAGCTTCAGATCAGGGGACAGGGGCAGATGAATCTGCATTGAGGTATGTAGCAGTTTTTTATTTTCTGAATGGAATTGATGAGAAAATCCTGCTATACCGCTAAAATGACATGTATGTATACACTTCAGTATTCTGGGAATGGTACTTCACCGGAACTACTTGTTAAAGGTCACTAATCTTTTTAATAAGTTTTATATCATGTTAAACGTTTTTGCTGGAATGTAGAATCGTTTACACTGTTGAGGTACTGAGTAAATAAATGTTTGGGCTTTATTTTCCACTTGGCAGTAGTTTATTTTGAATTGTGACAGTTTCATTTCTCTTCACTGCTGTGTGTGAGAGGGAGGGGCCGTTTTTGGCGCTCTTTGCTACGCATCAACAATTTCCAGTCAGCTATTATTTTTCCTGCATGATCCGGTTCATCTCTGACAGATCTCAGGGGTCTTCAAACTTCTTGAAGGGAGGTACATTCTCTCAGCAGAGCTGTGAGAATTTTTTATATTGACTGTGGATAAGGACGTTACTCAATAATTTTTGTGTCAAATTTAGTTATGTTATCTTACTAATGGGAACAAAACCCTTGCTAAAAGTTGTGTTGTTTTAAAATTGATGCTATAACTGTTCTCAGTGTATTATCTCAAACTGTCATTTAATCATTTAATCGTTTAAGTACCTCTTTGAGGCACAGTACGTTTTTGATAAAAAAGATTATAACCAGGTTGCAAGTTATTGCTAGTGTGTTAAACATGTCTGACTCAGAGGATATCTGTGTCATTTGTTCCAATGCCAAGGTGGAGCCCAATAGAAATTTATGTACTAACTGTATTGATGCTACTTTAAATAAAAGTCAATCTGTACAATGTGAACAAATTTCACCAATCTGCGAGGGGAGAGTTATGCCGACTAACTCGCCTCACGCGGCAGTACCTGCATCTCCCGCCCGGGAGGTGCGTGATATTATGGCGCCTAGTACATCTGGGCGGCCATTACAGATAACATTACAAGATATGGCTACTGTTATGACTGAAGTTTTGTCTAAATTACCTGAGCTAAGAGGCAAGCGTGATCACTCTGGGGTGAGAACAGAGTGCGCTGACAATACTAGGGCCATGTCTGATACTGCGTCACAGCTTGCAGAGCATGAGGACGGAGAGCTTCATTCTGTGGGTGACGGTTCTGATCCAAACAGATTGGATTCAGATATTTCAAATTTTAAATTTAAATTGGAGAACCTCCGTGTATTACTAGGGGAGGTCTTAGCAGCTCTCAATGATTGTAACACCGTTGCAATACCAGAGAAACTATGTAGGTTGGATAAATACTTTGCGGTACCGGCGAGTACTGACGTTTTTCCTATACCTAAGAGATTAACTGAAATTGTTACTAAGGAGTGGGATAGACCCGGTGTGCCGTTCTCACCCCCTCCAATATTTAGAAAGATGTTTCCAATAGACGCCACCACTCGGGACTTATGGCAAACGGTCCCTAAGGTGGAGGGAGCAGTTTCTACTCTAGCTAAGCGTACCACTATCCCGGTGGAGGATAGCTGTGCCTTTTCAGATCCAATGGATAAAAAATTGGAGGGTTACCTTAAGAAAATGTTTGTTCAACAAGGTTTTATTTTGCAACCCCTTGCATGTATCGCGCCGATTACGGCTGCGGCAGCATTTTGGATTGAGTCTCTGGAAGAGAACCTTAGTTCATATACGCTAGACGACATTATGGACAGGCTTAGAGTCCTGAAACTAGCTAATTCATTCATTTCGGAGGCCGTAGTACATTTAACCAAACTTACGGCTAAGAACTCAGGATTCGCCATACAGGCACGTAGGGCGCTGTGGCTAAAATCCTGGTCAGCTGATGTTACTTCTAAGTCCAAATTACTTAATATTCCTTTCAAGGGGCAGTCCTTATTTGGGCCCGGTTTGAAAGAGATTATCGCTGACATTACAGGAGGTAAGGGCCACGCCCTACCTCAAGACAAAGCCAAAGCTAAGGCTAGACAGTCTAATTTTCGTCCCTTTCGGAATTTCAAAACAGGAGCAGCATCAACCTCCACTGCACCAAAACAGGAAGGAGCTGTTGCTCGTTACAGGCAAGGCTGGAAGCCCAACCAGTCCTGGAACAAGGGCAAACAAGCCAGGAAACCTGCTGCTGCCCCAAAGACAGCATGAATCGAGAGCCCCCGATCCGGGACCGGATCTAGTGGGGGGCAGACTTTCTCTCTTCGCCCAGGCCTGGGCAAGAGATGTTCAAGATCCCTGGGCGCTAGAGATCATATCTCAGGGATACCTTCTAGACTTCAAATTATCTCCCCCAAGAGGGAGATTTCATCTGTCAAGATTGTCAACAAACCAGATAAAGAAAGAAGCGTTTCTACGCTGTGTACAAGATCTGTTATTAATGGGAGTGATCCATCCGGTTCCGCGGTCGGAACAAGGACAAGGGTTCTACTCAAACCTGTTTGTGGTTCCCAAAAAAGAGGGAACCTTCAGACCAATCCTAGATTTAAAGATTCTAAACAAATTCCTAAGAGTTCCATCGTTCAAAATGGAAACTATTCGGACAATCTTGCCCATGATCCAAAAGGGTCAGTACATGACCACAGTGGATTTAAAAGATGCTTACCTTCACATACCGATCCACAAAGATCATCATCGGTATCTACGGTTTGCCTTCCTAGACAGGCACTACCAGTTTGTAGCTCTTCCATTCGGATTGGCTACGGCCCCAAGAATCTTCACAAAGATTCTAGGTGCCCTCCTGGCGGTACTAAGACCGCGAGGGATTTCGGTAGCTCCGTATCTAGACGACATTCTAATACAGGCTTCAAGCTTTCAAACTGCCAAGTCTCATACAGAGTTAGTTCTGGCATTTCTAAGGTCGCATGGATGGAAAGTGAACGAAAAGAAGAGTTCTCTTTTTCCTCTCACAAGAGTTCCATTCTTGGGGACTCTTATAGATTCTGTAGAAATGAAGATTTACCTGACAGAGGACAGGTTAACAAAACTTCAAGATGCATGCCGTGTCCTTCATTCCATTCAACACCCGTCAGTAGCGCAATGCATGGAGGTGATCGGCTTAATGGTAGCGGCAATGGACATAGTACCTTTTGCACGCCTACACCTCAGACCGCTGCAATTATGCATGCTAAGTCAGTGGAATGGGGATTACTCAGATTTGTCCCCTACTCTGAATCTGAATCAAGAGACCAGAAATTCTCTTCTATGGTGGCTTCATCGGCCACACCTGTCCAGGGGGATGCCATTCAGCAGGCCAGACTGGACAATTGTAACAACAGACGCCAGCCTACTAGGTTGGGGCGCTGTCTGGAATTCTCTGAAGGCTCAGGGATTATGGAATCAGGAGGAGAGTCTCCTTCCAATAAACATTCTGGAATTGAGAGCAGTTCTCAATGCCCTTCTGGCTTGGCCCCAATTAACAACTCGGGGGTTCATCAGGTTTCAGTCGGACAATATCACGACTGTAGCTTACATCAACCATCAGGGAGGGACAAAAAGCTCCCTAGCAATGATGGAAGTATCAAAGATAATTCGATGGGCAGAGTCTCACTCTTGCCACCTGTCAGCAATCCACATCCCGGGAGTGGAGAACTGGGAGGCGGATTTCTTGAGTCGCCAGACTTTTCATCCGGGGGAGTGGGAACTTCATCCGGAGGTCTTTGCCCAAATACTTCGAAGTTGGGGCAAACCAGAGATAGATCTCATGGCGTCTCGCCAGAACGCCAAACTTCCTCACTACGGGTCCAGATCCAGGGATCCGGGAGCGGTTCTGATAGATGCTTTGACAGCACCTTGGAACTTCGGGATGGCTTATGTGTTTCCACCCTTCCCGCTGCTTCCTCGATTGATTGCCAAAATCAAACAGGAGAGAGCATCAGTGATTCTAATAGCACCTGCATGGCCACGCAGGACTTGGTATGCAGATCTAGTGGACATGTCATCCTGTCCACCTTGGTCTCTACCTCTAAGACAGGACCTTCTGATACAGGGTCCGTTCAAACATCAAAATCTAACTTCTCTGAAACTGACTGCTTGGAAATTGAACGCTTGATTTTATCAAAACGTGGTTTTTCTGAGTCGGTTATTGATACCCTGATACAGGCTAGGAAGCCTGTTACCAGAAAGATTTACCATAAAATATGGCGTAAATACCTATACTGGTGTGAATCCAAACGTTACTCCTGGAGTAAGGTTAGGATCTCTAGGATCTTGTCCTTTCTACAAGAGGGCTTAGAAAAGGGTTTATCGGCTAGTTCATTAAAGGGACAGATTTCAGCTCTGTCCATCTTGTTACACAGGCGTCTGTCAGAAAATCCAGACGTCCAGGCCTTTTGTCAGGCTTTAGCTAGGATCAAGCCTGTGTTTAAAGCTGTTGCTCCACCATGGAGTTTAAACTTAGTTCTTAACGTTTTACAGGGTGTTCCGTTTGAACCCCTTCATTCCATTGATATAAAATTGTTATCTTGGAAAGTTCTGTTTTTAATGGCTATTTCCTCGGCTCGAAGAGTCTCTGAGTTATCAGCATTACATTGTGATTCTCCTTATCTGATTTTTCACTCAGACAAGGTAGTTCTGCGTACTAAACCTGGGTTCTTACCTAAGGTAGTTACTAACAGGAATATCAATCAAGAGATTGTTGTTCCATCCTTGTGTCCAAATCCTTCTTCAAAGAAGGAACGTCTTCTACACAATCTGGATGTAGTTCGTGCCCTCAAGTTCTACTTGCAGGCAACTAAAGAGTTTCGTCAAACTTCTTCCCTGTTTGTCGTTTATTCTGGACAGAGGAGAGGTCAAAAAGCTTCTGCTACCTCTCTCTCGTTTTGGCTTCGTAACATAATACGTTTAGCCTATGAGACTGCTGGTCAGCAGCCTCCTGAAAGAATTACAGCTCATTCCACTAGAGCTGTGGCTTCCACTTGGGCCTTTAAGAATGAGGCCTCTGTTGAACAGATTTGCAAGGCTGCAACTTGGTCTTCGCTTCATACTTTTTCCAAATTTTACAAATTTGACACTTTTGCTTCTTCGGAGGCTATTTTTGGGAGAAAGGTTCTTCAGGCAGTGGTTCCTTCTGTATAATGAGCCTGCCTATCCCTCCCGTCATCCGTGTACTTTTGCTTTGGTATTGGTATCCCAGAAGTAATGATGACCCGTGGACTGATCACACATAACAGAAGAAAACATAATTTATGCTTACCTGATAAATTCCTTTCTTCTGTTGTGTGATCAGTCCACGGCCCGCCCTGTTTTTAAGGCAGGTAAATATCTTTTAAATTATACTCCAGTCACCACTTCACCCTTGGTTACTCCTTTCTCGTTGATTCTTGGTCGAATGACTGGGACTGACGTAGAGGGGAGGAGCTATATCAGCTCTGCTGGGTGAATCCTCTTGCATTTCCTGTTGGGGAGGAGTTATATCCCAGAAGTAATGATGACCCGTGGACTGATCACACAACAGAAGAAAGGAATTTATCAGGTAAGCATAAATTATGTTTTTTATTTTTTACCCAAGGTACATAAAAGTTTGACCAATCCCCCAGGGAGACCTATTATCTCTGGTATTGGTTCCATTACATGCAACCTATCGAGATATGTCGACATCTTCCTTCAAAAATATGTAAAACAACTAGACACATATCTTAGGGACTCTACTCAAGTTTTACAACTGATGGAAAATATTAAATGGGAACCCAATTTCATTCTAGCAAAGAGCGATGTTACATCCTTATATACAGTAATAGACCATAAAAAGGGACTAAAAGCAGTTAACGATACTCTAGGTAAAGATGTAAGCATCAGTACACTTAAGAAACAATTCATCCTTAAAAGTATTGAGTTTATTCTTGAAAATAATTATTTTGAATTCAATGGGAAATACTATTTACAATTGGAAGGTACCGCAATGGGCACGAGGTTCGCGCCGAGTTATGCTAATATTTTTATGGGTAACTGGGAGAATGATTTTTTAAGTTCCCATGAGTTTGGCGCGGACCTCGTGCTCTTTAAAAGGTACATTGATGATATTCTAATCATTTGGAGAGGAACAGAGCAAAATCTTAAAATATTCTTTGAACATATGAATTTAAATGATAGAGGTCTAAAATTTACTTATGAGCATAGTCAGACCAACATTTCATTTTTAGATCTAGAACTGTTTATAGATGAGGGGAACATTGCCACCAGAACATTTTTTAAAAAAGTGGACTGTAACAACTATGTACATAAAAAAAGTTGTCATCATATAGGGTGGAAGGAGAATATACCTATAGGACAGTTTCTTAGAATTAAAAAAAACTGTTCAAGACATGTCGATTTCCAAACACAAATTAACATCTTACAACAAAGGTTTTATGATAGAGGCTATTCTGAAAAAGAACTCGAAGGAGCCATAAAAAGAGCACATGATACTGACAGGAGGTCACTATTACAATACAAAGACAAACATGAGATCAATAACACTAATAATGAGTATAATGTGGCTCTGGTCACTGATTATAGTGAAAATCACCAAATCATAAAGAAAATTGTAAATAAACATTGGAACATTATAAAAAAGGATCCAATCATAGGAGACATATTAGCAGTCAAACCCAAGATTATTTTTAGAAAAGCCAAAAACCTCAAACAAATTTTAGCACCCAGTGAACTCAAAGGAGATGCAATAACCTCATCAGATAGAGACCTACATGGACATAATTTGAAGGGTTTCTTTCCATGCCATCTATGTAGGGCATGCAAATATAGTACGAAGAGCAGCTCCTTAATCATAACCAAAAAAAAGGAAAATTTAGATACTAAAAATATAATAAGATGCTCACAGAAGGGAGTGATATATGTTATAAAATGCTCATGTAATTTAGTATATTTTGGAGAAACAACAAGAATGTTACGTGACAGGATAAGGGAACACCTATGCAATATTGAGAAGGGAAACTTAGATACTCACCTCTATAAACATTTTAGAGACATTCATAATAACAACTTGGAACACTTTAAATTCTGGGGTATCCACACAGTAAAAGGGGATTGGAGAGGAGGAAATTTCGAAAATAAACTCCTCAAAAAAGAAGCTGAATTTATTTATAAGTATAACTCCCTTTACCCTGCTGGGCTAAATTCAGAAATGGATCTGTCCCCTTTTTTAGCAATATAATCTGTGACACTTGTGCATTTTTTAGAGACAGTTATGATGAAGAGACAGTTATGATGAATTCACCAAAAATCCTTACACAGATTATGATTTCTGCTATATAATTTTATCATTGTCCTAATTAAGAAAAAATTCTTGTCCCAATTCCTAATATATTAAGAAATAATCTATGATATATGAATTACACATAAATTCATATGAATACAATTATGTAACTATATCAATAATCAAATACAATGCCAATAGGGTCCTGATCCCCCACAAATCCCTTAATTTATTTATTTATTCATTTTTTAAATAATAAATTCAATGTTGAAATATATTATTGTAACTTTGTGGATGTTAGTATATATGTTAGTTTTTTAAAATATTTACAAATACCACCAATTAATTTTAAATACCACCAAAAACAATATTAGTGTTTTAAATGTTTTAAAAGTAACAGTAATTTTTATAAGCCAAATATTTTCTAATATTTCTAAACATCCAACATGGCTAAATAAGTGTCAAGTTTGAAGTATGTTGATGAAACGGATAATCCACCTTAAAATGAAGTCCACCTTCAAAAGCAATTAGAACACGGACCAATAGAAGAGAAGCAGCAGGTTTTTAAACTTTGTTCTGGGAGCAACTTTTATCTTGAAAAAGCCCACAGCTGGGTGAAACGCGTAGAAGGAGAGTTGCTTATCCTGCTTAGAGCAACTGACTGACACTAGGTACCTAGTCTTTTTACCCCGCGCGTGATACACGCTAAGTGCGGGACACATTGACATTCTTTGACAATTTACGCTGCTAGAATTTCAATCTGGTCCTGGAGCCGCTGTTACTAACAGTTACAAAGTGAGGTGTTAACCTCAATCAGTACAAATTCAGCCAGTGACACGGACTACTACGGCTACATACCGTGTTCAACCACTAAGAGGAAACCGCCACCAGTGTGGTCAGAGCGGCTTGCTGTGAGACGGCTAAACCCGAGTGGGAGTTCACCTGAAGCTGAGCGGCCTGTTTCTAAGTGACAGAAGAAAACGGTAAGACGCCCTGGAGCGCCCTTCCTAACATATACACAAGTATCTTTGATAATTGCTTGTAAAAGGTGGAACACTGTCTCTAAACTTCAGACACTTATTTATTTAAGAATTGCTACAAAGTGACTGAAACTATTCTGCAACATTGTTAATCATCTTTTTTGGATCACTACCCACTGTTGGTCCCTGAACATTTGCGGATTATTTTATTACAATTACCAGTGG
Source organism: Bombina bombina (assembly GCF_027579735.1). Classification (NCBI taxonomy): domain Eukaryota; kingdom Metazoa; phylum Chordata; class Amphibia; order Anura; family Bombinatoridae; genus Bombina; species Bombina bombina. The sequence continues at coordinate 38,572,574 of NC_069508.1, read as the reverse complement.
CCTACATCGATCTGACTATAATTTATGGTCTTTATACCATCGGATGACAAAGGCAATTTTAACAATTAATATTTTTGGAACATATTGGTGGTATTTTTACAATTAACTTTTTATAGGGAGACGTCCCTTTAATTTAATTTTGTTGTTAGTACTTTATCTGTTATATATATGCACATTACTTTTATTAAACTCCTATAATTTTTTAGAGATTAAGTGTGGTATTTATTCTTGCTTTTAGCGCCCTCTCATTTTATATTTTGATATCCTGTTTAATAATGCTTTATACCAATATGAAATTGAGTGGATGCCCGCTTTATTTAATCCCTGAGTCTAAATCAGGTTTAGCCCAGTCCTCCCCAAATGCACATCATATTTTAAAAAAATAATTTCTTATTTGGAGGTAAGCAAAAAAGTATTTCGCTGCAAGTTTGTATATGTATGTCAATTCCTGAAACGTGTGTATTAATCTTGGGGCCTCTTGTTTTAACTGCGCCATATATATCAGGCTCTTATCTCCCCAGTTCCTGAAGACTTTATTTTCTATACCTGGTGTAAAGTCAGGCGAACCTGTAATGGGGAGGTACTGTGATGTCTGATATTTGTACCCTAATGCTTTCAAATACTTCTGCCATGCTTGTATTATGTTGACAAATGTAATCAATCTGCAAATGTTACTTGGTAGCTTATTATTATACGGATGATGTAATATAGATCTCTCTTGTAAGGTGTATCCAGTCCACGGATTCATCCATTACTTGTGGGATATTCTTCCCAACAGGAAGCTGCAAGAGGACACCCACAGCAGAGCTGTCTATATAGCTCCTCCCCTAACTGCCACCCCCAGTCATTCTCTTGCAGCTCTCGACAAGATAGGAAGTATCAAGAGATATGTGGTGACTTAGTGTGGTTTTACCTTCAATCAAAAGTTTGTTATTTTTAAACGGTACCGGCGTTGTACTGTTTTACTCTCAGGCAGATATTAGAAGTAGAGTTCTGCCTGGAGGTTGATGATCTTAGCGGTTTGTAACTAAGGTCCATTGCTGTTCTCACACATAACTGAAGAGTATGGGACAACTTCAGTTGGGGGAACGGTCTGCAGATTGCCTGCTTTGAGGTATGTTTAGTATATTTATTTCTAGAGAGATGAATGAGTTCTAGAAAATGCTGACAGAGCCTTGTGTATTTGAGGTAAGCCTGATGCAGTTATTTAACAGCGACTGGGATCATGCTTACAAAACAGGGTAATACTCATGTTAATACTCTTATTACTTAGTGACAAAACGTTTACATGAATTCAAAAATAGGACTTTTTTCTCTGAGGGAGATAACTCTTTATTTGGGGCCTAGTTTCCACATGGCTAATCAGATACTCCTAGGAGTATTTTCTTAAGGCCCCTCTGGCATCCAGTACGTGGTGGGAGGGGCCTATTTTAGCGCTCTAAATGCGCAGTTTTAATTCAGACTGAGACATCCAGCTTCCCTAGAGGACTCCTCTGGCACCTGAGGACCATTATAAGGGGTTTATTTCTGCACAAAATCGTACTTGAGCGCAGGTAGGAGCCTCAGCAGAGCTGTGGCAGGGTGCTTAACTGTCTCTTAACGTTTTATATCCGGTTTGGCGCCTAAGGGGTTAATCATCCATTTGCAAGTGGGTGCAATGTTGCTTTAGTCCCTTACACACACTGTAAAAATTTCAAAGACTTTACTATATTTTTACACTGTTTTGCAGTTTGTGTTAGTTTTTTTCTCTCTTAAAGGCACAGTAACGTTTTTGTTTAATTGTTGTTTCACCTTTATTAAAGTGTTTTCCAAGCTTGCTTGTCTCATTACTAGTCTGTTAAACATGTCTGACATAGAGGAAACTCCTTGTTCAATATGTTTAGAAGCCATGGTGGAACCCCCTCTTAGAATGTGTACCAAATGTACTGAAATTTCTATAAACTATAAATACCATATTATGGCGCTTAAAGATTTATCTCCAGGGGATTCTGTGACTGAAAAAGGGAGATTATGCCATCTAGCTCTCCCCATGTGTCAGAACCTATAACTCCTGCTCAAGTGACGCCAAGTACATCTAGCGCGTCTAATTCTTTTACCTTACAGGACATGGCAGCAGTTATGAATGCTACCCTTACAGAGATATTTTCCAAACTGCCAGGGTTACAAGGAAAGCGAGACAGCTCTGGGGTTAGAACTAATACAGAGCTTTCTGACGCTTTAATGCCTGTGTCCGATATACCCTCATACTCAGAAGCCGAGGCAGGTGAGCTTCTATTTGTGGGTGACATTTCAGACTCGGGGAAGGCGTTGCTTCAGTCTGATTCTGAAATGACAGCGTTTAAATTTAAGCTTGAACACCTCTGCTTATTGCTTAGGGAGGTTATAGCGACTCGGGATGATTGTGACCCCATTGTGGTTCCAGAGAAATTGTGTAAAATGGACAAATACTTTGCAGTGCCTGTTTACACTGATGTTTTTCCAGTCCCTAAGAGGTTTTCGGAAATTATTACTAAGGAATGGGATAGACCAGGTGTGCCGTTCTCTCCCCCTCCTGCTTTAAAAAAGATGTTTCCCATAGATGCCGCCGTATGGGACTTGTGGCAGACGGTCCCTAAGGTGGAGGGAGCAGTCTCTACCCTAGCTAAGCGTACAACTGTCCCCGTCGAGGACAGTTGTGCTTTCCTAGATCCTATGGATAAAAAAATTGGAGGGTCTCCTTAAGAAAATTTTTATTCATCAAGGTTTTATTCTCCAGCCTCTTGCATGCATAGCCCCTTTTTGGTTTGAGTCTCTTGAGGAGGCTCTGCAGGTGGAGACTCCGCTAGACGATATTCTAGACAGGATTAAAGCTCTTAAGTTAGCTAATTCCTTTATTTCTGACGCCGTTTTTCAGTTAACCAAACTAACGGCTAAGAATTCAGGTTTTGCCATTTTGGCGCGTAGGGCGCTATGGCTTAAGTCCTGGTCAGCAGACATTACTTCAAAGTCTAAGCTTCTTAACATCCCCTTCAAGGGACAGACCCTATTCGGGCCTGGTCTGAAGGAGATCATTTTTTATATTACTGGAGGAAAAGGTCACGCCCTTCCTCAGGATAGGTCCAATAAGTTAAGGACCAAACAGAATAATTTTCGTTCCATTCGAAACTTCAAGAGTGACGCAGCTTCAGTTTCCTCTAATGCAAAACAAGAGGGAAATTTCGCACAGTCCAAACCAGTCTGGAGACCTAACCAGGCTTGGAACAAGGGAGGCGGGCCAAGAAACCTGCGGCTGCCTCTAAGACAGCATGAAGGAGTAGCCCCCGATCCGGGACCGGATCTAGTAGGGGGCAGACTTTCTCTCTTCGCCCAGGCTTGGGCAAGAGACGTCCAGGATCCCTGGGCGCTAGAGATTGTTTCCCTGGGATATCTTCTGGAATTCAAGGGTTCATCTCCAAAGGGGAGATTTCATCTCTCACAACTATCTGTAAACCAGATAAAAAGAGAGGCATTCTTACGTTGCGTTCAAGACCTACTGGTTATGGGAGTGATCCACCCAGTTCCAAGAGAGGAACAGGGGCTGGGTTTTTATACAAACCTGTTTATAGTTCCCAAAAAAGAGGGAACTTTCAGACTTATCTTGGATCTCAAGATCCAAAACAAATTTCTCAGGGTCCCATCCTTCAAGATGGAGACAATCCGAACCATCCTCCCTATGATCCAGGAGTGTCAATATATGACTACCGTGGACTTAAAGGATGCTTATCTCCACATTCCGATTCACAGAGATCATCATCAGTTCCTCAGATTCGCCTTCCTAGACAGGCATTACCAGTTTGTGGCTCTTCCCTTCGGGTTAGCCATGGCACCAAGACTCTTTACGAAGGTTCTAGGGTCCCTTCTGGCGGCTCTAAGGCCGCGGGGCATAGCGGTAGCCCCTTACCTAGACGACATTCTGATTCAGGCGTCGACTTTTCAAATCGCCAAGTCCCATACGGACATTGTCCTGGCCTTTCTGAGGTCTCACGGGTGGAAAGTGAACGTAGAAAAGAGTTCTCTCTCTCCTCTCACAAGAGTTTCCTTCCTAGGAACTCTGATAGATTCAGTAGAAATGAAAATTTCTTTCATGTAATTAGCAAGAGTCCATGAGTTAGTGACGTATGGGATATACATTCCTACCAGGAGGGGCAAAGTTTCCCAAACCTCAAAATGCCTATAAATACACCCCTCACCACACCCACAATTCAGTTTTATAAACTTTGCCTCCCATGGAGGTGGTGAAGTAAGTTTGTGCTAGATTCTACGTTGATATGCGCTTCGCAGCAGGCTGAAGCCCGGTTTTCCTCTCAGAGTGCAGTGAATGTCAGAGGGATGTGATGAGAGTATTGCCTATTTGAATACCATGGTCTTCCTCTAGGGGATCTATTTCATAGGTTCTCTGTTATCGGTCGTAGAGATTTCTTCTCCTACCTCCCTTTTCAGATCGATGATATACTCTTATATACCATTACATATACCATTACCTCTACTGATTCTCGTTTCAGTACTGGTTTGGCTATCTACTATAAGTAGATGAGTGTCTTAGGGTAAGTAAGTCTTATTTCTATTTATGACACTCAAAGCTATGGTTGGGCACTTTATATGTAAAGTTCTAAATATGTGTTTAAACTTTGCCATGATTCAGGATAATCAGTATTCCTTCATTCAGACTGTCAGTTTCATTTTTTTGGGAAAATGCATATAAATTTTATTTTTTCTTACCTTAAAATTTTCAATTGACTTTTTTTTAAAAATTGCGGGCTGTTAGGCTCACGGGTGCCGAAAATGCTTCTATTTATTGCGTCATTCTTGGCGCAAGACTTTTTTGGCGCAAAAAATTTTTTCGTCATAGTTGGCGCCGGAAGTTTTCACGTAATTGCGTCATTTCTTTGACGTATGTGTATTAGACATTTTTTTGGCGCCAAAAAATATGGGCGTCATTCTTGGCGCCAAAATATGTGGGCGTCCTACTTGGCGCCAGTTTTTTTCACATTATTTCAGTCGCTTCTGGTTTTCTAGAAGCTTGTTTCATTTTGCATTTTTTCCCATTCCTGAAACTGTCATTTAGGGAATTTGATAATTTTGCTTTATAAGTTGTTTTTTCTTTTACATATTGCAAGATGTCACTACCTGACCCTGGATCAGAATCTACTTCTGGAAAAGCGCTGCCTGATGTCGGTTCTACCAAAGCTAAGTGCATTTGTTGTAAACTTTTGGTAACTGTTCCTCCGGCTGTAGTTTGTGTTAGTTGTCATGATAAGCTATCCAACGCTGATAATATTTCCATTAGTAATAATCCATTACCTCTTGTTGTTCCTTCAACATCTAATGTTCAGGATGTTCCTGTTAATGTTAAGAATTTGTTTCTAATTCTATTCGGAAGGCTCTGTCTGTTATTCCTCCTTCTAATAAACGTAAGAGGTCTTTTAAAACTTCACATATTTCAGATGAATTTTTAAATGACCGCCATCATTCTGACTTATCTATTTGGATCTATCTGGTTCAGAAGATTCTACCTCAGATATTGACACTGATAAATCTTCATATTTATTTAAGATGGAGTTTATTCGTTCTTTACTTAAAGAAGTGTTGATTGCTTTAGATATGGAGGAGTCTAGTCCTCTTGATATTAAAACTACTAAGCGTTTAAATTCAGTTTTTCAACCTCATGTAGTTATTCCAGAAGTTTTTCCAGTTCCTGATGCTATTTCAGAAGTAATTTCTAGGGAATGGAATAGTCTGGGTACTTCATTTACTACTCCTCCAAGGTTTAAGAAATTGTACCCTTTGCCATCTGATAGATTAGAGTTTTGGGAGAAAATCCCCAAAGTTGATGGGGCTATCTCTACTCTTGCTAAACGTACTACTATTCCTACGGCAGATAGTACTTTGTTTAAGGATCCTTTAGATAGGAAGCTTGAATCCTTTCTAAGGAAGGCTTATTTATGTTCAGGTAATCTTCTTAGACCTGCTATTTCTTTGGCTGATGTTGCTGCAGCTTCAACTTTCTGGTTGGAGGCATTAGCGCAACAAGTGTCAGACCATAATGCTTATAGCATTGTTAAACTCCTTCAACATGCTAATAACTTTATTTGTGATGCCATTTTCGATATCATTAGAATTGATGTCAGGTATATGTCTTTAGCTATTTTAGCCAGAAGAGCTTTATGGCTTAAGTCTTGGAATGCAGATATGACTTCTAAGCCAACTTTGCTTTCTCTTTCTTTCCAAGGTAATAAATTATTTGGTTCTCAGTTAGACTGTTACTGGGGGGAAGGGAGCCTTTTTTACCTCAGGATAAAAATCTAAAGGTAAATATAGGGCTGCTAATCGTTTTCGTTACTTTCGTCAGAATAAGGAACAAAAGCCTGACCCTTCCTCTAAAGGAACAGTTTCCGTTTGGAAACCTTCTCCAGTCTGGAATAAATCCAAGCCTTTTAGAAAGTCAAAACCAGCTCCCAAATCCGCATGAAGGTGCGGCCCTCATTCCAGCACAGCTGGTAGGGGGCAGGTTACGATTTTTCAAAGATATTTGAATCAATTAGATTCAAAGTCTTTGGATTCAGAACATTGTTTCACAAGGGTACAGAATAGGTTTCAAGGTAAGACCGCCTGTGAGAAGATTCTTTCACGCATTCCAGTAAACCCAGTAAAGGCTCAAGCGTTTCTGAAATGTGTTTCAGATCTGGAGTCAGCTGGGGTAATTGTGCCAGTTCCAGTTCTGGAACAGGGCCTGGGGTTTTATTCAAATCTGTTCATTGTTCCAAAGAAAGAGAATTCTTTCAGACCAGTTCTGGATCTAAAAATATTGAATCGTTATGTAAGGATACCAACATTCATGATGGTGACTTTAAGGACTATTCTGCCTTTTGTCCACAATAGACTTACAGGATGCATATCTTCATATTCCAATTCATCCGGACCATTATCAGTTCCTGAGATTCTCTTTTCTAGACAAGCATTACCAGTTTGTTGCTCTTCCTTTTGGCCTAGCAACAGCTCCAAGGATCTTTTCGAAGGTTCTCAGTGCCCTTCTTTCTGTAATCAGGGAGCAGGGTATTGCGGTATTTCCTTATTTGGACGATATCTTGGTACTTGCTCAGTCTTTACATTCTGCAGTCTTTACATTCTGCAGAATCTCACATGAATCAACTTGTGTTGTTTATTCAAAGACATGGTTGGAGGATCAATTTACCAAAGAGTTCCTTGATTCCTCAGACAAGGGTAACCTTTTTGGGTTTCCAAATAGATTCAGTGTCCATGACCTTGGCTCTAACAGAAAAGAGACGTCTGAAATTGGTTTCAGCTTGTCGAAACCTTCAGTCTCAATCTTTCCCTTCGGTAGCTTTGTGCATGGAAATTTTAGGTCTCATGACTGCTGCTTCGAACGCAATCCCTTTTGCTCGTTTTCACATGAGATCTCTTCAGCTTTTTATGCTGAACCAATGGTGCAGGGATTATACAAAGATATCACAATTAATATCCTTAAATCCCAATGTTCGATCTTCTCTGACTTGGTGGTTAGATCACCATCATTTAGTTCAAGGGGCCTCTTTTGTTCGTCCAACCTGGACTGTGATCTCAACAGATGCGAGTCTTTCAGGTTGGGGAGCTGTATGGGGATCTCTGACAGCGCAGGGGGTTTGGGAATCTCAGGAGGCGAGATTACCAATCAACATTTTGGAACTCCGTGCGATTTTCAGAGCTCTTCAGTTCTGGCCTCTTCTGAAGAGAGAATCGTTTATTTGTTTTCAGACAGACAATGTCACAACCGTGGCATATGTCAATCATCAAGGGGGGACTCACAGTCCTCAGGCTATGAAAGAAGTATCTCGGATACTTATATGGGCGGAATTCAGCTCCTGTCTAATTTCTGCGGTTCACATCCCAGGTATAGACAATTGGGAAGCGGATTATCTCAGTCGCCAGATGTTACATCCGGGCGAATGGTCTCTTCACCCGGAGGTATTTCTTCAGATTGTTCAGATGTGGGGACTTCCAGAAATAGATCTGATGGCCTCTCATCTAAACAAGAATCTTCCCAGGTATCTGTCCAGATCCAGGGATCCTCAGGCGGAAGCAGTGGACGCGTTGTCACTTCCTTGGAATTATCAACCTGCTTATATCTTTCCGCCTCTAGTTCTTCTTCCAAGAGTGATTTCCAAAATCCTAATGGAGCGTTCGTTTGTACTGCTGGTGGCTCCAGCATGGCCACACAGGTTTTGGTATGCGGATCTCGTTCGGATGGCAAGTTGCCAACCTTGGACACTTCCGGTAAGGCCAGACCTTCTGTCTTGAGGCCCATTTTTCCATCAGGATCTCAAATCATTAAATTTGAAGGTATAGAGATTGAACGCTTAATACTTAGTCATAGAGGTTTCTCTGACTCAGTGATTAATACTATGTTACAGGCCCGTAAATCTGTGTCTAGAAAGATCTATTAGCGAGTCTGGAAGACTTACATGTCTTGGTGTTCTTCACATAAATTCTCTTGGCATTCTTTTAGAATTCCTAGAATTTTACAATTTCTTCAAGATGGTTTGGATAAGGGTTTGTCTGCAAGTTCCTTGAAAGGACAAATCTCTGCTCTTTCAGTTCTTTTTCACAGAAAGATTGCTAATCATCCTGATATTCATTGTTTTGTACAGGCTTTGGTTCGTATCAAGCCTGTCATTAAGTCAATCTCTCCTCCTTTGAGTCTCAATTTGGTTCTGAGGGCTTTACAGGCTCCTCCGTTTGAACCTATGCATTCTCTGGATATTAAATTACTTTCTTGGAAAGTTTTGTTCCTTTTGGCCATCTCTTCTGCTAGAAGAGTTTCTGAGTTATCTGCTCTTTCTTGTGAATCTCCTTTTCTGATTTTTCATCAGGATAAGGCGGTGTTGCGGACTTCATTTAATTTTTTCCCTAAGGTTGTGAATTCTAACAACATTAGTAGAGAAATTGTTGTCCCTTCATTGTGTCCTAATCCTAAGAATTCTCTGGAGAGATCTTTACATTCTTTGGATGTAGTAAGAGCTTTGAAATATTATGTTGAAGCTACTAAAGATTTTAGAAAGACTTCTAGTCTATTTGTTATCTTTTCTGGTTCTAGGAAAGGTCAGAAGGCTTCTGCAATTTCTTTGGCGTCTTGGTTAAAGTCTTTGAATAATCATGCTTATGTAGAGTCGGGTAAATCCCCGCCTCAAAGGATTACGGCTCATTCTACTAGGTCAGTTTCTACTTCCTGGGCTTTTAGGAATGAAGCTTCTGTTGATCAGATTTGCAAAGCAGCAACTTGGTCTTCTTTGCATACTTTTACTAAATTCTACCATTTTTATGTTTTCTCTTCTTCTGAAGCAGTTTTTGGTAGAAAAGTTCTTCAGGCAGCTGTTTCAGTTTGATTCTTCAGCTTATAATTTCAGTTTGTTTCATTATAAGATTAAAACTTTTTGATTTGGGTTGTGGATTATTTTTTCAGCGGAATTGGCTGTCTTTATTTTATCCCTCCCTCTCTAGTGACTCTTGCGTGGAAGTTCCACATCTTGAGTATCTGCTATCCCATACGTCACTAGCTCATGGACTCTTGCTAATTACATGAAAGAAAACATAATTTATGTAAGAACTTACCTGATAAATTAATTTCTTTCATATTAGCAAGAGTCCATGAGGCCCACCCTTTTTTGTGGTGGTTATGATTTTTTTTGTATAAAGCACAATTATTCCAATTCCTTATTTTTGATGCTTTCGCTCCTTTCTTATCACCCCACTTCTTGGCTATTCGTTAAACTGAATTGTGGGTGTGGTGAGGGGTGTGTTTATAGGCATTTTGAGGTTTGGGAAACTTTGCCCCCCCTGGTAGGAATGTATATCCCATACGTCACTAGCTCATGGACTCTTGCTAATATGAAAGAAATGAATTTATCAGGTAAGTTCTTACATAAATTATGTTTTTTCTGACAGAAGTCAGGATATCAAAACTTCTAACTTCTTGCCGTGCTCTTCATTCCACTTCTCGGCCATTATTGGCTCAGTGTATGGAAATGATCGGCCTAATGGTAGCGGCAATGGACATAGTTCCATTTGCCCGCCTACATCTCAGACCACTGCAACTTTGCATGCTCAACCAGTGGAATGGGGACTACACAGATTTGTCTCCTCTGTTAAATCTGGATCAAGAGACCAGGGATTCTCTTTTCTGGTGGTTATCTCGGGTCCATCTGTCCAGTGGAATGAGTTTCCACAGGCCAGAGTGGACTATAGTGATGACAGATGCCAGCCTTCAGGGCTGGGGCGCAGTCTGGAACTCCCTGAAGGCTCAGGGTTCGTGGACTCAGGAGGAAGCCCTCCTTCCGATAAACATTCTGGAACTAAGAGCGATATTCAATGCTCTTCAGGCTTGGCCTCAACTAGCTGCGGCCAGGTTCATCAGATTTCAGTCGGACAATATCATGACTGTAGCCTATATCAACCATCAGGGGGGAACAAGGAGTCCCCTGGCAATGATGGAGGTTTCAAAGATAATTCTATGGGCAGAGGTTCACTCTTGCCATCTCTCAGCTATCCATATCCCAGGAGTAGAGAACTGGGAGGCGGACTTTCTAAGTCGGCAGACTTTTCATCCGGGGGAGTGGGAGCTCCATCCGGAGGTATTTGCCCAGCTGATTCAACTTTGGGGCAAACCAGAACTGGATCTGATGGCGTCTCGTCAGAACGCCAAGCTTCCTTGTTTCGGATCCAGGTCAAGGGATCCCCAGGCAGTGCTGATAGATGCTCTAGCAGTGCCCTGGTCCTTCAACCTGGCTTATGTGTTTCCTCCGTTTCCTCTCCTCCCTCGTCTGATTGCCAAGATCAAGCAGGAGAGAGCTTCAGTGATTTTGATAGCGCCTGTGTGGCCATGCAGGACTTGGTATGCGGATCTGGTGGACATGTCATCCTCTCCACCATGGACTCTGCCGCTGAGGCAGGACCTTCTATTCCAAGGTCCATTCAAACATCCAAATCTAATTTCTCTGCGTCTGACTGCTTGGAGATTGAACGCTTAATTTGATCAAAACGTGGTTTCTCCGAGTCGGTCATTGATACCTTGATTCAGGCTCGAAAGCCTGTCACCAGGAAAATCTATTATAAGATCCAAGGGTTACTCGTGGAGTAAGGTCAGGATTCCTAGGATACTATCTTTTCTCCAAGAAGGATTGGAAAAGGGATTATCGGCTAGTTCCTTAAAGGGACAGATTTCTGCTCTGTCTATTCTTTTGCACAAGCGCCTGGCTGATGTTCCAGGCGTTTTGTCAGGCTTTGGTTAGAATCAGGCCTGTGTTTAAACCTGTTGCTCCGCCATGGAGTTTAAATTTAGTTCTTAAAGTTCTTCAAGGGGTTCCGTTTGAACCCTTGCATTCCATAGATATCAAGCTTTTATCTTGGAAAGTTCTGTTTTTAGTAGCTATCTCTTCGGCTCGAAGAGTTTCAGAGTTATCTGCCTTGCAGCGTGATTCCCCTTATCTGATCTTCCATGCAGATAAGGTATTTTTGCGTACCAAACCTGGGTTTCTTCCTAAGGTAGTATCTAATAGGAATATCAATCAGGAAATTGTTGTTCCGTCACTGTGTCCTAATCCTTCTTCAAAGAAGGAACGTCTGTTACACAATCTTGGCGTGGTTTGTGCTTTAAAGTTTTATTTACAAGCTACTAAGGATTTTCGTCAAATATCTGCATTGTTTGTTGTCTACTCTGAAAAGAGGAAAGGCCAAAAGGCTTCGGCAACTTCTCTTTCTTTTTGGCTGAGAAGCATAATCCATTTAGTTTATGAGACTGCTGGCCAGCAGCCTCCTCAAAGAATTGCAGCTCATTCTACTAGAGCAGTAGCTTCCACATGGGCTTTTAAACATGAGGCCTCTGTTGAACAGATTTGTAAGGCGGCCACTTGGTCTTCGCTTCATACTTTTTCTAAATTCTACAAATTTGCTTCCAGTGGTGCCTTCCGTTTAAGTGCCTGCCTTGTCCCTCCCTTCATCCGTGTCCTAAAGCTTTAGTATTGGTATCCCACAAGTAATGGATGAATCCGTGGACTGGATACACCTTACAAGAGAAATCAAAATTTATGCTTACCTGATAAATTTCTTTCTCTTGTGGTGTATCCAGTCCACGGCCCGCCCTGTCACTTTAAGGCAGGTGTTTTTTATTTTTGAACTACAGTCACCACTGCACCCTATAGTTTCTCCTTTTTCTTGCTTGTCTTCTGTCAAATGACTGGGGGTGGCAGTTAGGGGAGGAGCTATATAGACATCTCTGCTGTGGGTGTCCTCTTACAGCTTCCTGTTGGGAAGGAGAATATCCCACAAGTAATGGATGAATCCGTGGACTGGATACACCACAAGAGAAAGAAATTTATCAGGTAAGCATAAACTTTGTTTTTAAATTAAATGGCTTCACCAAGTCTGATTCTATTTCAAAAAATGTCACGTAATTGGCTTCTGATACCCAGTCTGCCCTGAATTTAACCAATGTCGCCCAGTTTTAGTATTGTAGATTTGGGAGCGCTAGTCCCCCACACATTTTGAGTTGTGTGAGTTTCTCTATTGACATAGCATGTCTTTCTTCTGTTAAGTGTGATCAGTCCACGGGTCATCATTACTTCTGGGATATTACTCCTCCCCAACAGGAAGTGCAAGAGGATTCACCCAGCAGAGCTGCCATATAGCTCCTCCCCTCTACGTCACTCCCAGTCATTCTCTTGCACCCAACGACTAGATAGGATGTGTGAGAGGACTATGGTGATTATACTTAGTTTTATACCTTCAATCAAAAGTTTGTTATTTTATAATAGCACCGGAGTGTGTTATTCCTTCTCTGGTAGAGTTTGAAGAAGAATCTACCAGAGTTTTTACTATGATTTTAGCCGGAGTAGTTAAGATCATATTGCTGTTTCTCGGCCATCTGAGGAGAGGTAAACTTCAGATCAGGGGACAGCGGGCAGATTAATCTGCAAAGAGGTATGTAGCAGCTTTTATTTTCTGACAATGGAATTGATGAGAAAATCCTGCCATACCGATATAATGTCATGTATGTATATTTTACACTTCAGTATTCTGGGAAATGGTACTTCACTGGAATTACACTGTGTACATAAGACTTTAGCCTATTTTGCAGGGACTAGCAACAGGCTTTTTAATAACTCTTAATTTATGTTAAACGTTTTTGCTGGAATGTAAAATCGTTTTCATTTTCTGAGGTACTGGGTGAATAAAATGTTTGGGCACTATTTTTCCACTTGGCAGTTGCTTGATCTAGTTTCTGACAGTTTCTGATCTCTCTCACTGTTGTGTGTGAGGGGGAGGAGCCATTTTTTGGCGCTTTTGCTACGCATCAAAAAATTCAGTCAGCAGCTCATTGTATTTCCTGCATGATCCGGTTCATCTCTACAGAACTCAGGGGTCTTCAAAACTTGTTTTGAGGGAGGTAATCATTCACAGCAGAGCTGTGAGATTGTAGTTGACTGTGATAAAAAACGTTTATTCTGTAATTTTTTTTCTGCTATCAGGGTTAGTTGTCTTTTGCTAATGGGAACAAACCTTTGCTAAAGTTGTGTTGTTTACAAAGATTGATGCTATAACTTTTTCAGTTTATTAATTTTCAACTGTCATAAATCTTCTGTGCTTCTTATAGGCACAGTACGTTTTCATAGTATTTTACTTGAATAGTATTCCAAGTTGCAAGTTTATTTGCTAGTGTGTTAAACATGTCTGATTCAGAGGAAGATATCTGTGCTATTTGTGCTAATGCCAAAGTGGAGCCCAATAGAAATTTATGTACTAACTGTATTGATGCTACTTTAAATAAAAGTCAATCTGTACAAATTGAACAAATTTCACCAAACAGCGAGGGGAGAGTTATGCCGACTAACTCGCCTCACGTGTCAGTACCTGCATCTCCCGCTCGGGAGGTGCGCGATATTGTGGCGCCCAGTACATCTGGGCAGCCATTACAAATAACATTACAAGATATGGCTACTGTTATGACTGAAGTTTTGGCTAAATTACCAGAATTAAGAGGCAAGCGTGATCACTCTGGGGTGAGAACAGAGTGCGCTGATAATACTAGGGCCATGTCAGATACTGCATCACAGCTTGCAGAACATGAGGACGGAGAGCTTCTGTCTGCGGCTGACGGTTCTGATCCAAACAGATTGGATTCAGATATTTCAAATTTTAAATTTATGCTGGAGAACCTCCGTGTATTACTAGGGGAGGTGTTAGCGGCTCTGAATGATTGTAACACAGTTGCAATACCAGAGAAAATGTGTAGGTTGGATAAATATTTTGCGGTACCAACGAGTACCGACGTTTTTCCTATACCTAAGAGACTAACTGAAATTATTACTAAGGAGTGGGATAGACCCGGTGTGCCGTTCTCACCCCCTCCGATATTTAGAAAGATGTTTCCAATAGACACCACCACACGGGACTTATGGCAAACGGTCCCTAAGGTGGAGGGAGCAGTTTCTACTTTAGCTAAGCGTACCACTATCCCGGTGGAGGATAGCTGTGCCTTTTCAGATCCAATGGATAAAAAGTTAGAGGGTTACCTTAAGAAAATGTTTGTTCAACAAGGTTTTATATTGCAACCCCTTGCATGCATTGCGCCGGTCACGGCTGCGGCGGCATTCTGGTTTGAGTCGCTGGAAGAGACCATTAGTTCAGCTACTCTGGATGACATTACGGACAAGCTTAGAGTCCTTAAGCTAGCTAATTCATTCATTTCGGAGGCCGTAGTACATTTAACTAAACTTACGGCTAAGAATTCAGGATTCGCCATTCAGGCGCGCAGAGCACTGTGGCTAAAATCCTGGTCAGCTGATGTTACTTCTAAGTCTAAATTACTTAATATACCTTTCAAAGGGCAGACCTTATTTGGGCCTGGTTTGAAAGAAATTATCGCTGACATTACAGGAGGTAAAGGCCACGCCCTGCCTCAAGACAGGGCCAAACCTAAGGCCAGACAGTCTAATTTTCGTTCCTTTCGGAATTTCAAAGCAGGAACAGCATCAACTTCCTCTGCTCCAAAACAAGAAGGATCTGTTGCTCGCTACAGACAAGGCTAGAGACCTAACCAGTCTTGGAACAAGGGCAAGCAGGCCAGGAAACCTGCTGCTGCCCCTAAAACAGCATGAATTGAGGGCCCCCGATCCGGGATCGGATCTAGTGGGGGGCAGACTTTCTCTCTTCGCCCAGGCTTGGGCAAGAGATGTCCAGGATCCCTGGGCGCTAGAGATAATATCTCAGGGATACCTTCTGGACTTCAAATACTCTCCTCCAAGAGAGAGATTTCATCTGTCAAGGTTGTCAACAAACCAAACAAAGAAGGAGGCGTTTCTACGCTGCGTACAAGAGCTTTTGTTAATGGGAGTAATCCATCCAGTTCCACGGTCGGAACAGGGACAAGGGTTTTACTCAAATCTGTTTGTGGTTCCCAAAAAAGAGGGAACTTTCAGACCAATCCTGGACTTAAAGATCCTAAACAAATTCCTAAGAGTTCCATCGTTCAAGATGGAGACTATTCGGACAATTTTACCCATGATCCAAAAGGGTCAGTACATGACCACAGTGGATTTAAAGGATGCTTACCTTCACATACCGATTCACAAAGATCATTACCGGTACCTAAGGTTTGCCTTCCTAGACAGGCATTACCAGTTTGTAGCTCTTCCATTCGGATTGGCTACAGCTCCAAGAATCTTCACAAAGGTTCTGGGTGCTCTTCTGGCGGTACTAAGACCGCGGGGAATCTCGGTAGCTCCGTACCTAGACGACATTCTGATACAAGCTTCAAGCTTTCAAACTGCCAAGTCTCATACAGAGTTAGTACTGGCATTTCTAAGGTCACATGGATGGAAGGTGAACGAAAAGAAAAGTTCACTCGTTCCACTCACAAGAGTTCCCTTCCTGGGGACTCTAATAGATTCTGTAGAAATGAAGATTTACCTGACAGAAGACAGGTTAACAAGACTTCAAAGTGCTTGCCACACCCTTCATTCCATTCAACACCCGTCAGTGGCTCAATGCATGGAGGTAATCGGCTTAATGGTAGCGGCAATGGACATAGTACCCTTTGCACGCTTACACCTCAGACCACTGCAACTGTGCATGCTAAGTCAGTGGAATGGGGATTACTCAGACTTGTCCCCTTCTCTGAATCTGGATCAAGAGACCAGAAATTCTCTTCTATGGTGGCTTTCTCGGCCACATCTGTCCAGGGGATCAACCATCAGGGAGGGACAAGAAGCTCCCTAGCAATGATGGAAGTATCAAAGATAATTCGCTGGGCAGAGTCTCACTCTTGCCACCTGTTAGCAATCCACATCCCGGGAGTGGAGAACTGGGAGGCGGATTTCTTAAGTCGTCAGACTTTTCATCCGGGGGAGTGGGAACTTCATCCGGAGGTCTTTGCTCAAATACTTCGTCATTGGGGCAAACCAGAGATAGATCTCATGGCGTCTCGACAGAACGCCAAGCTTCCTCGTTACGGGTCCAGATCCAGGGATCCAGGAGCAGTCCTGATAGATGCCCTGACAGCACCTTGGGACTTCAGGATGGCTTACGTGTTTCCACCCTTCCCGATGCTTCCTCGATTGATTGCCAGAATCAAACAGGAGAGAGCATCAGTTATTCTAATAGCACCTGCATGGCCACGCAGGACTTGGTATGCAGACCTGGTGGACATGTCATCCTGTCCACCTTGGTCTCTACCTCTGAAACAGGACCTTCTGATACAGGGTCCTTTCAAACATCAAAATCTAACTTCTCTGAAGCTGACTGCTTGGAAATTGAACGCTTGATTTTATCAAAACGTGGGTTTTCTGAGTCAGTTATTGATACCTTAATACAGGCTAGGAAGCCTGTTACCAGAAGGATTTACCATAAGATATGGCGTAAATACCTATATTGGTGCGAATCCAAAGGTTACTCTTGGAGTAAGGTTAGGATTCCTAGGATATTGTCTTTTCTACAAGAAGGTTTAGAAAAGGGTTTATCTGCTAGTTCATTAAAGGGACAGATCTCAGCTCTGTCCATTCTGTTGCACAAACGTCTGTCAGAAGTTCCAGACGTTCAGGCTTTTTGTCAGGCTTTGGCCAGGATTAAGCCTGTGTTTAAAACTGTTGCTCCACCATGGAGTTTAAACCTTGTTCTTAACGTTTTACAGGGCGTTCCGTTTGAACCCCTTCATTCCATTGATATAAAGTTGTTATCTTGGAAAGTTCTATTTTTAATGGCTATTTCCTCGGCTCGAAGAGTCTCTGAGTTATCAGCCTTACATTGTGATTCTCCTTATTTGATTTTTCATTCGGATAAGGTAGTTCTGCGTACTAAACCTGGGTTCTTACCTAAGGTAGTCACTAACAGGAATATCAATCAAGAGATTGTTGTTCCTTCTTTGTGTCCAAATCCTTCTTCGAAGAAGGAACGTCTTCTGCACAATCTGGATGTAGTTCGTGCCCTAAAATTTTACTTACAGGCAACTAAGGAATTTCGACAAACGTCTTCCCTGTTTGTCGTTTACTCTGGTCAGAGGAGAGGTCAAAAGGCTTCTGCTACCTCTCTTTCTTTTTGGCTTCGTAGCATAATTCGTTTAGCTTATGAGACTGCTGGACAGCAGCCTCCTGAAAGAATTACAGCTCATTCTACTAGAGCTGTGGCTTCCACTTGGGCCTTTAAGAATGAGGCCTCTGTTGAACAGATTTGCAAGGCTGCAACTTGGTCTTCGCTTCATACTTTTTCCAAATTTTACAAATTTGACACTTTTGCTTCCTCGGAGGCTATTTTTGGGAGAAAGGTTCTTCAGGCAGTGGTTCCTTCTGTATAAAGAGCCTGCCTATCCCTCCCGTCATCCGTGTACTTTTGCTTTGGTATTGGTATCCCAGAAGTAATGATGACCCGTGGACTGATCACACTTAACAGAAGAAAACATAATTTATGCTTACCTGATAAATTCCTTTCTTCTGTAGTGTGATCAGTCCACGGCCCGCCCTGTTTTTTAAGGCAGGTAAATATTTTTTAAATTATACTCCAGTCACCACTACACCCTTGGCTTCTCCTTTCTCATTGGTCCTTGGTCGAATGACTGGGAGTGACGTAGAGGGGAGGAGCTATATGGCAGCTCTGCTGGGTGAATCCTCTTGCACTTCCTGTTGGGGAGGAGTAATATCCCAGAAGTAATGATGACCCGTGGACTGATCACACTACAGAAGAAAGGAATTTATCAGGTAAGCATAAATTATGTTTTTTTCTCCCCAAATGAATTTCACGCAGAGACTGTTGTATCTATTTAGATCTTTCTTTTTGATCAGTATCAGTAGACTTTGTAATAAAAACATCAACCAGGGAAAAAAAATTGTTTTTTAAAGCATTATTTTTGCTGAAAGTGAGAGATACAAAATGTTCCACCTTTTCAAATCTTTAGTCAATTTGTCAAACAGTTTGTCATAATTAAGACTATACCATTCTTTGGGATCCCTGCTTAGAGAGATTCCGAGATAATTTATATGTTCTACTTCTTTGAATAACTTTGTGTCATTTTATTTATCCATAGTATTTCTGATTTTTTTTAAATTAATTTTGTATCCAGAAAATTGACTGTAACTATAAATCAATTCTAGTATCTTTGGGATATTCACTTTTGTATTTTGCAGAAATAAGATAATATCATCCGCATATAGTGATATCATCGGATATTGATTCCCTATCTTAATCCCCTTTACTTCATTTCTTAAACTGGTTGCTAGTGGCTCCAGTGCTATATTAAATAGCAAAGGTGATCATGGGCAGCCTTGTCGCGTCCCCCTGTGAAGGCTAATGTGCTGTGTGAGATCTCCATTAACTAAGAGTTGAGAACGTGGTTAATTATAAATTAATTTAAGGAATTCAATCAGCTTCCCTGAGAATCCAAAACTGCCGAGAGAGGTGAACATATGGTCCCATATAATAGAATCGAATGCCTTTTCGGCATCGATTGTTAATAAAGCTAGGTCTTTGTTTCTATTTTTGCTAGAATACTGTAGTTTATAGAAATAATGCTTTAAAATAAGTAGCACCCTCCGTGTGTTACAAACTGCGTTCCTTCCTGGCATGAAGCCGGACTGATCTTCATGTATTATCTCACCAATAACTTTCTTCAGCCTCTCAGCTATAATAGACATACATATCTTGTAATCATTGTTCAGTAAAGATATGGGTCGATATGAACCCATATCCTCTGAGGGTTTGCCTTTCTTATGTATCGGGGTTATTATCGCATCCTGAAAATAAGGTGATTTAATTTCATTTTGTATATAATATGTATTAAATAACTTGGTTAATGTTGCTATAACATCATCTTTTAAAATGTTATAGAATTCCGCAGTGAGACCATCTGGGCTTGGTGCTTTATTTGTTTTTGCTTTGTTAATTACGTCTTTAACTTTTGCTTCTGTGATCGGGTTGTTAATCTGTGCTAGTGTTTCCGCTGCTATTTGTGGTAATTTTATTTTCTGCCAAAATTTGTTTTTTTTCATCTACATTTTTTTTTTTTTTTTTTAAATCTCTTTATTGATTGCCGCACAAAGAAAAATGACAAAGAGCAATTCTTAAAATAAAGTATACAATATACAAGGACCTTGCCTTGTTGTCATTTACATTGCTTGTCAAACTCAAAAATTTTAAACAATACAAGACAACAGAATCTGAAAAACAACATATAATAATAATTTGTCGGCATTTTTATATTTGACTCCTCGTGGCACTGGCCAAGAGGGGCTGGGGGGGAAAAAAAAGAAAAGAAAGAAGAAGGGAAAAAAAACAAAAAAACACTCCTACTCTCTGTGTTTATATCTCGGCAGGATTCCTAATCCAATTATATGGAAACAATTCTAATACTACCATCTCAATAAAACTAATGGAAGATGAGAAAGGTGCTAATATCTGTTTTTGGATGGCTAAAGAATATGTCTTAATAATAGAGTACCACCCATATAAGAATTTTTTAATTCTTTTTTCTGACGGAATCTGAAGATGGTAAGATTCAAAAATAATCTGCTCCTGTATCATCTGAAAAACTACAGAGAGAGGGGGAGCTCTTCTCGCTTTCCAACTTTTTAATATACACTGTCTTACAACTAGTATTATAATGTTTAAAGGGTATACCCAGCGATAATCTTGATTACTGGAGGTCTTAAATAATAAGACGATATCCTGGAATGTGAGGGAGATAGATGAATTATGGACAGTATTAAACCAGTAAGCTATTTTTCGCCATAGCTGCCTTATCTTCGGACAGGCCCAGAACATGTGAAACAGATCGGCATTTTGATAATGACATCTTGGACACTCTGCGGATCCGACCTGACAAAATTTAGCTATTTTCGCTGGATGTAAATAGAAGTTATTTATAAGTTTCATGTGTGATTCCTTCCAATTTGAAGGAATTAAGCACATATCTAGACTATTAAAACTCTGATGAATTCTATTGTGATCTATGTCTGGAATTAACGGTATCCAAAAATTAAAGATCTTATCCAAAAAGCCTTGAGTTTGTTTTGACAACATAATATCATACATAAATGAAATTGATGTTATACCAGAAATAAATCTTTGTAAAATAGTCCTAACATCAGACCACGCAATATGCAAAGGTAACTTCCATTTTTGTGCAGCGATAAAATGTCGAATCTGAAAAAATGCAAATAAATCCGATCTGGGTAGATTAAATGAGGCAAACAAGATTTCCCCTTGTAGTACTAAGTCATCCGGGCCAAATATTTGACATATCCGCTTTAAACCTTTTTCTGCCCATAGCTTAAAGGACCTCTGGTTGATACCTGGTAAAAAAAAAGTGGATTACCCTGAATAGGAAGAAATTCAGAGAAAGAAAAATCTATCTCTAATATTTTACAAAATTTCTGCCATGCAAGAACTATATTTTTAAATGTAATCAAAGTAGAGACATTAGAAGGTAATGGCAATTCTTACTAATGAGGCAATATTATATAGTCTGATATCTGGAAATGATAGCCCGGCTGCCCTTGATTTCTGTGTTAATCTAGCTAATGAAATACAAGGTTTTTTATTCCCCCATATGAATTTCGAGAAATGAGAACACAGTTTTCTTAAATCACCATTACGTAGAAGTAATGGTAAATTTTGTAGGGGGTATAGCAACCGTGGAAAAATAATGGTTTTAACTAAATTTACTCTCGCCGCTAAAGATAAAGGAAAAGAGGTCCATCATTGCAGATCAACTTTAATTTTTTGAAATAGAGAGATATAGTTATCAATATACCAGTATTTAGGATTTTTATGTAAAACAAGCCCCAGATATTTAATGGACTCCACCTCCTTAAAAGCATTAATAGAAAATCTGGAAGGTGATTTACCTACGATCATCAGTTCGCTTTTCCCAGTATTAACTCTATACCCTGAGAAAGAGCTAAACTCTTCCAACAGCTGGATCAAAATTGGAATGGATTGTTGTGGATCTTTTATAAAAGGTAAAATATCATCTGCATATAGTGATATATTCAAACAAGACGAACCTAGTGGGATCCCAGTTAAATATTTTCTCACCTGGATCGCAAGTGGTTCTAGCGCTATGTTGAACAGTTAGGGTGATAATGGGCATCCTTGTCGTGTACCGCGCTGCAATAGAATTTTAGAAGAAGTAGTCCCATTTACCACTAGATAAGAAATAGGTTCTGAGTATATTCTATAAATGCATTGTGCAAAATTCCCTCTAATACCAAATTTTCCTAATGATATAAATAAGTGCTCCCACACTATGGAGTTGAACGCTTTAACTGCGTCTAATGTTAAAACTGCCATGTCATGTCTTCTATTTAGCTGCTCATGATTCCATGCATAATCCAAAAAAGTTGTTAGTTTACGTATATTCTTGCTAGAATTTCTATCGGTCATGAACCCAGATTGATCTGGATGAATAAGTTTTTGTAGACAGAGCGCAAACCTGCTAGCTAAAATGGCTGTTAGAATCTTATAGTCAGAGTTTAAAACCGATATCGGTCTATAAGAAGCTGGGTCCTCTGCGTCTTTGTCTTTCTTCAATATGAGAGAGATATTGGCCATTGAAAAATAAACTGAAATCGGCGTATTGTCTGTATAATATTTATTAAAAAGCAGCTCTAAAACTGGCACTAGTTCTTCCTTTAAACATTTATAAAACTCTGATGGAAATCCATCCGGGCCAGCCGCTTTGTTGCCTTTCAATTTATCAATGGCATTGCCAATTTCTTCTTTAGTTATAGGTTCATTTAATACCTTTAAGTCCTCCTCTGAACTTTCTGGGGTCACTATTTTGGACCAAAATCTCTCTTGATTATCAACGTTTATCTCTACTGTAGAATATAAATTCTGGTAATAAGCAGCAAAACTTTCGCAAATTTTCCCTGTTTCAAAATGTCTATTCTCATTATCTTTAATGACAGATATAAAGTTTTTTTTCTTTCTACATTTAGTAAGACTAGCTAGATATTTAGCTGACCTTCCATGGAAACCCCTATAAAATCTGTTTAATCTTAATTCCTCAGCTATCAGTTTTTGTTTTAAATAGAGATCTCGTTCCTTTCTAGTAGCAATATAACTGTCCCAGTTTTGCTGTGAAGGATCCTGTTGTACCTGAATATACCTCTTCTGTACACTTGTTGCCAGTGCAACTTCTCTAGCTTTAATCTTTTTCGAACGAACATTTAAATACGCAACAATCTCTCATCTAAGCACAGCTTTAGCCGCTTCCCAAAAAATTTCAATTTTATTTCTATACTCAACATTATCCATCGCATATTCATGCCATTTTATTTGTAACCATGAGCGAAATCTAGGCTCAGAACATAAAGAACGAGGGAAAGAAAATACCTTATTCTGGAAATTACCTTTGTTCCTCAGAAGGACTGTTAAAGATATTATTGCGTGGTCCGATATCAGGATCTCTCCAATATCAGGCTTTACTTGCCAAATAGAGAGTGATTCAGCAACCAGGAACAGGTCGATCCTGGAAAATTTTCTATGCGCACGTGATTCACAGGTATATCTGAGACTGTCAGGATTTTGGATCCGCCAAATGTCGGCCAATTTTAATTTATTACAAAATTTCTTAAAGTATTTTGCCGTATATCTATTACTAACTATATTTCTTTGTGAAAATCGATCTAAAGCAGGATCTAATGTCATATTAAAATCTCCACAGACTACTAAATTTTGGTTTTTATATGGAAATACCTTATTTTGAATTTTCTCCAAAAATCCACTGATAATCTATTCGGTGCATATATATTGCAAATTACAAACTTTATTTTTTTAACTACTATTTGAAGTAGGATATATCTCGCTTGTCTATCAACCTCTATCTTGATTATTTTATAATCTAATTGTTTATGCAATAGAATTACTACGCCGCATTTTCTATTTGAACCTTTAGTAGAGATTACTTCACCAACCCATTTAATCTTTAATTTAGCTGCTTCTATCTCATTTAGATGAGTTTCCTGCAGACAAACCACGTCAGGCTGCATCTTACCTACAGTTTTAATCACTAGTTTGCGTTTCACTGGGGATAATATCCCCCCACATTCCAGGACAACATACTAACACTACCTGTCATTTTTGTTTATTATCAAACCATCTTCCCATTTTGTGTCCTCAAAAAAAGAACAAAACAAAAAAAACCACGTAAAATACCAAACCAAAAAATAATTAATCCGACAGGGAACCTTCATTCTAAACATCAAGATCAATAAACAGACATTTTGACGTGTATTCTGTACATTTCATTGTTATCCCACAGTTTTTAAAAATTCAATAATCTCAGTTACTTCATTAAATACTTGTCTACTGCCTTTAACATCTATTACAATTCTAGCCGGATACATCAACCATGCATTTATACCTTTATTTATTAACTGAGTACATTATGGAGCCATGATTTTTCTTCTAGCAGAAGTTTCGCTGGAGAAATCCTGAAACAACAAAATCTTGTTGTTACCGAATATCACCGGCTCATTTTTCCTTTTCTTAAAAAGATTCAGTAATTCTATTTTATTCTGAAACTTCAGGAGTCTGAAGATAATCATTCTTGGTCTAGCTGACCCGTTCTCCACATTTTTTCTGGGACCGGTTCTATGTGCCCTCTCCACACTCAGAGGTAATAAGTGTGCTGGCATACCCAGGGCCTGTGGCAAGGTCATTGAAGCAAATGTCATGAGATCTTCAAACTCCGGGAGCTCCGGAAGGCCAATAACTCTAATGTTATTGCGCCTGGAGCGATCCTCCAGATCCTCCAGGCGCAATTGCATATTATTTATTTTATCCTCATGTTTTTTAAGAATTCCTTGCTGTATATTTGTCTGATCCTCTAATACCGATATCCTTTCTTCGGCTTCAACTAATCTGATTGAGAAATGTTTAATTTCTGAATTGAGTGTTACAATGTCAGTAGAGATCACTCCTAGCTCTTTCTTAATAAAATCAAACTGGGGTGAGAAGATGGCCGACAATTGGCCAATTAAGGCCTGGGTATCTATAACTAAGGGAACTGAATCCGACATAGTATCTACGCTAGTGTCTGCTATCTTAGGCCTAGATTTGGAGTTTGGCGGTAGAAGGGCTGTTAACGCTCCGCGGGTTTTTTTCTGGCCGCACCATAAATTTAACTCTGGTATCGAGAGTTAAAACAAATGCTGCGTTAGGCTCCAAAAAAGGAGCGTAGAGCATTTTTACCGCAAATGCAACTCTCGATACCAGAGTTTCTTACGGACGCGGCCGGCCTCAAAAACGTGCTCGTGCACGATTCTCCCATAGGAAACAATGGGACTGTTTGAGCTGAAAAAAAACCTAACACCTGCAAAAAAGCAGCGTTCAGCTCCTAACGCAGCCCCATTGTTTCCTATGGGGAAACACTTCCTACGTCTGCACCTAACACTCTAACATGTACCCCGAGTCTAAACACCCCTACCCTTACACTTATTAACCCCTAATCTGCCGCCCCCGCTATCGCTGACCCCTGCATTACACTTTTAACCCCTAATCTGCCGCTCCGTAAAACGCCGCAACCTACATTATCCCTATGTACCCCTAATCTGCTGCCCTAACATCGCCGACCCCTATGTTATATTTATGAACCCCTAATCTGCCCCCCACAACGTCGCCGACACCTACCTACACTTATTAACCCCTAATCTGCCGAGCGGACCTGAGCGCTACTATAATAAAGTTATTAACCCCTAATCCGCCTCACTAACCCTATCATAAATAGTATTAACCCCTAATCTGCCCTCCCTAACATCGCCGACACCTACCTTCAATTATTAACCCCTAAACTTCCGATCGGAGCTCACCGCTATTCTAATAAATGTATTAACCCCTAAAGCTAAGTCTAACCCTAACACTAACACCCCCCTAACTTAAATATAATTTACATCTAACGAAATAAATTAACTCTTATTAAATAAATGATTCCTATTTAAAGCTAAATACTTACCTGTAAAATAAACCCTAATATAGCTACAATATAAATTATAATTATATTATAGCTATTTTAGGATTAATATTTATTTTACAGGCAACTTTGTATTTATTTTAACCAGGTACAATAGCTATTAAATAGTTAAGAACTATTTAATAGTTACCTAGTTAAAATAATAACAAATTTACCTGTAAAATAAATCCTAACCTAAGATATAATTAAACCTAACACTACCCTATCAATAAAATAATTAAATAAACTACCTACAATTACCTACAATTAACCTAACACTACACTATCAATAAATTAAATAAACACAATTGCTACAAATAAATACAATTAAATAAACTAGCTAAAGTACAAAAAATAAAAAAGAACTAAGTTACAGAAAATAAAAAAATATTTACAAACATAAGAAAAATATTACAACAATTTTAAACTAATTACACCTACTCTAAGCCCCCTAATAAAATAACAAAGCCCCCCAAAATAAAAAATTCCCTACCCTATTCTAAATTAAAAAAGTTACAAGCTCTTTTACCTTACCAGCCCTGAACAGGGCCCTTTGCGGGGCATGCCCCAAGAAGTTCAGCTCTTTTGCCTGTAAAAAAAAAACATACAATACCCCCCCCCAACATTACAACCCACCACCCACATACCCCTAATCTAACCCAAACCCCCCTTAAATAAACCTAACACTAATCCCCTGAAGATCTTCCTACCTTGTCTTCACCATCCAGGTATCACCGATCCGTCCTGGCTCCAAGATCTTCATCCAACCCAAGCGGGGGTTGGCGATCCATAATCCGGTGCTGAAGAGGTCCAGAAGAGGCTCCAAAGTCTTCCTCCTATCCGGCAAGAAGAGGACATCCGGACCGGCAAACATCTTCTCCAAGCGGCATCTTCGATCTTCTTCCATCCGGTGCGGAGCGGGTCCATCTTGAAGCAGGCGACGCGGATCCATCCTCTTCTTCCGATGTCTCCCGACTAATGACGGTTCCTTTAAGGGACGTCATCCAAGATGGCGTCCCTCGAATTCCGATTGGCTGATAGGATTCTATCCGCCAATCGGAATTAAGGTAGGAATTTTCTGATTGGCTGATGGAATCAGCCAATCAGAATCAAGTTCAATCCGATTGGCTGATCCAATCAGCCAATCAGATTGAGCTTGCATTCTATTGGCTGTTCCAATCAGCCAATAGAATGCTTTGCCGGTCCGGATGTCCTCTTCTTGCCGGATAGGAGGAAGACTTTGGAGCCTCTTCTGGACCTCTTCAGCACCGGATTATGGATCGCCAACCCCCGCTTGGGTTGGATGAAGATCTTGGAGCCAGGACGGATCGGTGATACCTGGATGGTGAAGACAAGGTAGGAAGATCTTCAGGGGATTAGTGTTAGGTTTATTTAAGGGGGGTTTGGGTTAGATTAGGGGTATGTGGGTGGTGGGTTGTAATGTTGGGGGGGGGGTATTGTATGTTTTTTTTTTACAGGCAAAAGAGCTGAATTTCTTGGGGCATGCCCCGCAAAGGGCCCTGTTCAGGGCTGGTAAGGTAAAAGAGCTTGTAACTTTTTTAATTTAGAATAGGGTAGGGAATTTTTTATTTTGGGGGGCTTTGTTATTTTATTAGGGGGCTTAGAGTAGGTGTAATTAGTTTAAAATTGTTGTAATATTTTTCTTATGTTTGTAAATATTTTTTTATTTTCTGTAACTTAGTTCTTTTTTATTTTTTGTACTTTAGCTAGTTTATTTAATTGTATTTATTTGTAGCAATTGTGTTTAATTAATTTATTGATAGTGTAGTGTTAGGTTAATTGTAGGTAATTGTAGGTAGTTTATTTAATTATTTTATTGATAGGGTAGTGTTAGGTTTAATTATATCTTAGGTTAGGATTTATTTTACAGGTAAATTTGTTATTATTTTAACTAGGTAACTATTAAATAGTTCTTAACTATTTAATAGCTATTGTACCTGGTTAAAATAAATACAAAGTTGCCTGTAAAATAAATATTAATCCTAAAATAGCTATAATATAATTATAATTTATATTGTAGCTATATTAGGGTTTATTTTACAGGTAAGTATTTAGCTTTAAATAGGAATAATTTATTTAATAAGAGTTAATTTATTTCGTTAGATGTAAATTATATTTAAGTTAGGGGGGTGTTAGTGTTAGGGTTAGACTTAGCTTTAGGGGTTAATACATTTATTAGAATAGCGGTGAGCTCCGATCGGAAGTTTAGGGGTTAATAATTGAAGGTTGGTGTCGGCGATGTTAGGGAGGGCAGATTAGGGGTTAATACTATTTATGATAGGGTTAGTGAGGCGGATTAGGGGTTAATAACTTTATTATAGTAGCGCTCAGGTCCGCTCGGCAGATTAGGGGTTAATAAGTGTAGGCAGGTGTCGGCGACGTTGAGGGGGGCAGATTAGGGGTTAATAAATATAATATAGGGGTCGGCGGTGTTAGGGGTAGCAGATTAGGGGTACATAGGGATAACGTAGGTGGCGGCGCTTTGCGGTCGGAAGATTAGGGGTTAATTATTTTAAGTAGCTGGCGGCGATGTTGTGGGGGGCAGATTAGGGGTTAATAAATGTAATGCAGGGGTCGGCGGGGTTAGGGGCAGCAGATTAGGGGTACATAAGTATAACGTAGGTGGCGGTCGGCAGATTAGGGGTTAAAAATTTTAATCGAGTGGCGGCGATGTGGGGGGAGCTCGGTTTAGGGGTACATAGGTAGTTTATGGGTGTTAGTGTACTTTAGGGTACAGTAGTTAAGAGCTTTATGAACCGGCGTTAGCCAGAAAGCTCTTAACTCCTGCTATTTTCAGGCGGCTGGAATTTTGTCGTTAGAGCTCTAACGCTCACTTCAGAAACGACTCTAAATACCGGCGTTAGAAAGATCCCATTGAAAAGATAGGCTACGCAAATGGCGTAGGGGGATCTGCGGTATGGAAAAGTCGCGGCTGTAAAGTGAGCGTTAGACCCTTTAATCACTGACTCCAAATACCAGCGGGCGGCCAAAACCAGCGTTAGGAGCCTCTAACGCTGGTTTTGACGGCTACCGCCGAACTCCAAATCTAGGCCTTAGTTTTCTTATCTTTAGATTTTGCCGGCATTTTTGGGGAACTAGCACTTTTATGAGTAATACATTTTTCCATTGATAGAATAGAAAAGAGAAAAAGAAATACCAAATAATGTGGACACTCTCAAACCAGTGAGAAAAAATAAATAAAAAAAAATTCTTTGGCGTGTTAGATAAGTGAATTGAGTGTTAAAAAAAACCCGATAATGTGTAAAATGAAACTATTTGTTTTGGCTGATGGGAGCCGGTGTGTATCCTATATAGGAACGAGAAAAGACATTAAGTGTCAATATGTGTGAATAGGAAAAATTTCCTAGCAAGTAAGATTACATTTATATTGGTGTGTGTTGAGGTGCTTATGTGTGTAAGAGGAAAAACTATGTTAATTTGGTGAAAAAAGCCAGCCTATACCCTATTTAGGAGAGAAAACAATAATAACAGTCTCTGTAAAAAAACAACACAAAAAAATCACTTCAGATAGCCAGGCGGCAACAAAGTAGCTCAGACCTTAACTCAAACACTATAGCAGGGAGACATCTCTATAAAAGAGTAATTTCACTAGATCATACTTTAACTGTATCAAAGTGGGAACTCCCTTGTAACTTTTTAAAAGGCTCTGATCATATTTTATATAGATTAGTTAAACTTTACACTTTGCGTATTGGGCAAAAATACATGCTTAACCCAATTATGCTCCCTTTTATGCAAACCTAGAAACAATAAAAGAAAAAAGAGGAAAAAAAAAACCCAATAAACTACTGAGAAAACAAAAGACTAGGAATAAACAGTTTTTGTTTTTCTCTTCCTTTTTCCCTGTGGACAGGGGAAAACAAAGTCACTCCGTTCACTTTACTTAAACCAAAATTGCCATATGAAAGAGATATAATCCACCCTATATGCATTTTTCAGCTTGCTGCGCAAAGATAATTAATTCAGTGTCAATCCTTTCCGTGAATGGATTCTGCCCAAAAACCATCTCAAGGGTGATTTTTAGCCCTTTTAGTCACTTTTAGCCTAATGAAGAAATAGGTTTCCTTTCGGTGAGTAAAGAGATGTAAAAGTTAGCAAATATACTTGCAGTTCCGAGGTATGCACTTCTAGTGCCGTCAACCCACCTGCAGGAGACCTCCGCTACATTTGCAGCTTGACCTAGACAGTCACACAGAGCCAGCTCGAACACTGTAGCCCACTTCCACCTTGCCAGCACTCTGGGCCTTTACGGAACTTTCACGCGAGATGTCAGTCAAGGATCATTCCGCCGCACCCGGGCGGCTCTCGCGGGGACACGTCACCAAACCAGGCTGTGACACTCGACCCGCTGCAAAGGATCCCAGATACCAACAGGACCACGGTAATTATGCACTCCCTGCTTTATTCCTACCGGGTCTCAACTGCGGCAGTAAGTCCCTCTATGAGGGGAACACTCTTCGAGTCTTGGCTTATAGAGGCTCCATAGCTTAATTATACCCCAGAAAATCTCTTTTACTGAGCGGGTATATAGTATAAACAGGAACACTTCAACAGTTAAAAACAGGAATGCGGCTCTGCCGCTGGCCTCACAGGCCTTATAGACTTTCTTTCTCCAGCACGACGGCCTCGCCGTGGCCCCACCAAAATCCCAGGGTCTGGGGCTATAGAGCGGAGAGAGGGGGGATAGAATGATGGTAGTCAGCCAGCACGCCGACTTGCAACATGCGGCCAGTAGTCTCCACCCCCTAACAGGAAGTCTCACCGGACTTTTTTCATCTACATTAACATGTGACTCCATATAGATCTTTATAAAAATTATAAAAGGCTTTACGAATTTCTGTGTGAACTCCTGTCTCAGTTTTAATTAATGTAATGATGTTTTTGGATTTTCTATGTTTAGTAATTTTTGCTAGGTGTTTTGCTGCTATTCCTTGATAGCCCTGATAAATATTTCTTATTCTCAAATCTTCCAAAGCCCATTTATCTTTCAGGAAGATTTCTCTTTCAGCCTTAGCTTTGGTGTATTTTTTCCAAGTGCCTGAATTTGGTTGGTTTAGA
Organism: Bombina bombina; assembly: GCF_027579735.1. NCBI lineage: Eukaryota > Metazoa > Chordata > Amphibia > Anura > Bombinatoridae > Bombina > Bombina bombina. The sequence goes on along the minus strand of NC_069508.1, from coordinate 38,541,967 downwards.
TATCTATTATACATATTTCTAAGTTGACTCGCCAGTTGTAATTCTCTGTCGGCTAGATTTAGAGTTCTGCGGCCAAAGGGGTGCGTTAGCTACGCGTGCTTTTTTTCTCCCGCACCTTTTAAATACCGCTGGTATTTAGAGTTCACAGAAGGGCTGCGTTAGGCTCCAAAAAAGGGAGCGTAGAGCATATTTACCGCCACTGCAACTCTCAATACCAGCGTTGCTTACGGACGTGGCCAGCTTCAAAAACGTGCTTGTGCACGATTCCCCCATAGGAAACAATGGGGCTGTTTGAGCTGGAAAAAAACCTAATAATAATGATAATTGTAGGTAGTTTATTTAATTAATTTATTGATAGTGTAGTGTTAGGTTTAATTGTAACTTAGGTTAGGATTTATTTTACAGGTAATTTTGTAATTATTTTAACTAGGTAACTATTAAATAGTTATGAATTATTTAATAGCTATTGTACCTGGTTAAGATAATTACAAAGTTGCCTGTAAAATAAATATTAATCCTAAAATAGCTACAATATAATTATAATTTATATTGTAGCTATATTAGGGTTTATTTTACAGGTAAGTATTTAGCTTTAAATAGGAATAATTTATTTAATAAGAGTTAATTTATTTAGTTAGATTTAAATTATATTTAATTTAGGGGGGTGTTAGTGTTAGGTTTAGACTTAGCTTTAGGGGTTAATACATTTATTAGAGTAGTGGCGAGCTCCGGTCGGCAGATTAGGGGTTAATAATTGTAGGTAGGTGGAGGCGACGTTGGGGGCGGCAGATTAGGGGTTAATAAATATAGGAGTCGGCTGTGTTAGGGGCAGCAGATTAGGGGTACATAGGGATAATGTAGGTTGCAGCGGTGTACGGAGCGGCAGATTAGGGGTTAAAAAAATATGCAGGTGTCAGCGATAGCGGGGGCGGCAGATTAGGGGTTAATAAATATAATATAGGGGTCGGCGATGTTAGGGGCAGCAGATTAGGGGTACATAGGGATAACGTAGCTGGCGGTGGTGTACGGAGCGGCAGATTAGGGGTTAAAAAAATTTAATAGAGTGGCGGCGATGTGGGGGGACCTCGTTTTAGGGGTACATAGGTAGTTTATGGGTGTTAGTGTACTTTAGAGCACAGTAGTTAAGAGCTTTATAAACCGGCGTTAGCCCAGAAAGCTCTTAACTCCTGGCTTTTTTCTGCGGCTGGAGTCTTGTCGTTAGATTTCTAACGCTCACTTCAGCCACGACTCTAAATACCAGTGTTAGAAAGATCCCATTGAAAAGATAGGATACGCAAATGGCGTAGGGGGATCTGTGGTATGGAAAAGTCGCGGCTGCAAAGTGAGCGTTAGACCCTTTCCTGACTGACTCCAAATGCCAGCGGGCGGTAAAAACGAGCGTTAGGAGCCTCTAACGCTGGTTTTGACGGCTACCGCCCAACTCTAAATCTAGGCCTGTGTTTGTTCTTCTTTTTTGTCTTAATCATGTAAGATTTAATTTCGCCTCTAAGCACCGCTTTGCCTGCCTCCCAAAAAAATTCTGTTTTATTAAAAAATGATTTTTTTGGACAAATAGTATTCATTCCATTTTCCTTGTAACCAATTTACGAATCTCTTATTGTTTACCATATAACTTGGGAAACGGAATGAATTAAGATTACATCCTATTATCTGTGATGTTTTTATGTGCATAGAGATGATAGCGTGATCTGAAATTATTATCTCCGCTATTTGTGTATCGATATCTAATGTGAGAAGTTTTTCTTCTATTAGGAACATGTCTATCCTAGAATTTTTTTTGTGTGATTTGGATTCGCATGAATAATTTCGTTTGTCTGGGTTCTGTAGCCGCCAGATGTCTTTCAGGTTTAATGTCTTACTCAGCTCTCTCAGCAGCTTTGCCTCCCTTAAATAATCGTGTTTGTGTTTTATGCGGAACCTATCAATATCTGGATACATTGTTAGATTAAAGTCACCTGCTAATATTAAGTTCTCTCCTATGAATGGAATTAATTTGTTTTTTATTTTGTCCCAAAACTCGTGGTCCAGTTTGTTTGGTCCATATATATTGCAAAATGACCAGATTTTGGTATTAATTTCAACTTGGATGATCATGTATCTGCCCGCTGGATCTAGTTCTTGTTTTCTTATTTTATATGAGATTTTATTATTAAAGAGTATTGCTACCCCACATTTTCTTTTATTACACGGGGTCGCTATTATTTCCGAGACCCAATTAGCTTTGTGTTTGGGGATTTCCTTCTCTTTCAGATGCAATTCCTGTAAAAAGATAACATCTGGGGTATATTGCTTTAAAGTTTTTAGGATATATTTGCGTTTAATGGAGAGGTAATACCTCCCACATTCCAAGATACTATGTTAAGAGTAGACTGCATTTTATTATAATTCTACCCAGAAAAGATACAAAAAGAAGAAAAATAAAATGCGGGATTGCTAAATTTTTGCAATCTCTATTAAAATCTCCACTGAGCCCGAGTTTGGTGAAGGGGGGGAAGCACAACCCCGATACACGCCCTGCACTGCAGGGACGAGATTTTCCATTTCAGATTTTTGTACTCTATTTGCCACATGGCCATAGAATATTTAATTTGAAAGGTACAGTGTAATAATTCCATTTGTTTTGTGGTTTAAATTTGGGCTTACATTGTCTGAAGTATCTCAGACACTAGCTTGTATCATATTTTGATGTTGCTTTTTGTGCAGTATGATTCAGCCTCTTCTACTGTGTTCAATATCGTAAATCCCTATGTCTCTGCTATGGCTATTTTCGCTGGGTATCTTAAAGTGGCCCTGAAGCCCGCTTTTAATAAAGCTGTATAATAGGGTGCCATCGCCTTTCTTTTTGACGATGTATCAACAGAATAATCTTGAAATATGTGTATTTGTTTTGAACCTAACATTAGCGGCTGTACTTTCCTATGCTGTCTGATTATGTTGATTTTATCCTGGAAATTTAAGTATTTTATTATAACCATCCTTGGTCTTGTATTACCATCTGCATATTTCCTGCTGCTGCCTGTTCTATGTGCCCTCTCTACTGTTAGTTTGTCTAATGGTGACTGCATCCCCAATAGTTGGGGTAGTGTAGATGTTCCAAATGTTAACAGATCGCTGTATTCTGGACTCTCAGGTAGACCCACTATTCTGATATTATTTCGACGAGATCTATCTTCTAGATCATCTATTTTATCTTGCAGACTTAATTTTACTTGTATGTTTTGATATAATCCCTTCATGTATGTTACATCTGTCTTCTACTTCGGAAACTCTTGATTCAACCTCAATTTTTCTTTTTGCAAATTGTTTGATCTCTAGTGAGAGTCCAGCAATCTCTTTTTTAACTATGTCAAATTGCGGTAGGAGTAGCTCAGCTAACTGATTAGTTGTCATTTGGCTTTCGGGACTAGTTGTTCTGTGGGTTAGTGTTTCTGAGGTAGGCTCTGGGCCAGTGTCCAGTACCATTTTACTTTTTTTATCTTTCTTCATCGGCATTGCCTGGGACCTGGGTTTCGTATTTGTGATATATTTTTCCATAAATTAAAAACCAAAAATGTGCTTATGTGTAACGTAAAAGAGAAAGGAAAAGCTATATAGGCCTTTCTCCAGGCTCTTATAAAAATGTGCTTTCCTTCCTGTATATATAAATGTGTATATATTTATGTATATTTGTGTATCTTTGTTCCAGTGAAAAGAAGAAAAAAAATGGATTGCAAGGTGCTCTGTGAATTACTATTTAACTATGAGTAAGTGAGTAATCGTCATTGTGCCAGTGCGAGAAATTGTGAGCTGCATTTAATTATATAACAGTGCTATGTGTTCTAGCCCTAAATCCCTATCTGCTTGGTTTGTATTGCAAATGGTATCCGTGGTAATCTAACCACTATTCAGTGCTCAGTCTTATTCTCTGTACAAAAGAATTATCTACAATGCATGCGTATATTCTCAGTTTTGACTGTCTAATAAATTCATTTTTCTCCAGCCCTTATGCTATGACTCTCTCTTTCATGCAACCATATTACACATAGAAATAAAAAGAGAAAAACCAAGAACCACCTTTTGCCTATTTAAGCTTGAATGTTAACTCCAGTTTCCCTAAGGAAAAGAATACCACCCTATGTTTCTGTCTAAACCCTAGTTTCTAATATGGTGTGATTTATCACACAGTGAACTTCCGTATGAGATCTGCTATATCCACACAGTTTAAGGACTAGTATAACCAGCAATGCATGCATGCATGCAGTACAGAAATCTTCTATTTTCATATCACAGTATCCACTCTTGTGTTGCTTCTTATAGCTCAGGGGAAAAAAAATTAGGTTATATTGTGTCTCTATACAGTCACTTATTATACCTTCCTTTCCTCTTTCTTTCGAGCAGTCAGGCTGTAATAATGACTCTTAAGCAAGTTGTTCGGAGTGCTTCCTCCTTTTGTATCCCAAGCTTCACAGATTAGGTAAGTGTCCTCCACTATATTTTGGGTTCTCCCAAATTCCCTGTATGAATAATATTGTAGTCCTGATTATAATTATCCCTTTGACCACTCAAATGTCATATGTTTTTGTCTCGTGATCTACAAAAGATATCTCCTTGGGCCCTGATGTATTTTAGGGCTTATTAACAAACATTAGAATTGATGATGTATGAAGCAGACAACGCTAGTATACGCTTACTATTATTTATGCTTAAGATATGCTAGTGTTTGAGATTGCCGGCTAGAGCTTTTGTTGTAATGCCAGTAGTAATGTTTTGCGCCCCAGACAGTTAGAGCTACAGAGACCTTCGATACATATAAGCTAACAGTCTTTTTTGATGCAAGTTATAAGATCTCCTCTTATTAGGTTTTTGTGTCGGTACTTACCCCCCAATATCTTCACGGCGTCGGTTGTGTACTCTCCAGGCACCTTCTCTCCCGGGGTACTGTGCGCTTTCTTTGGAGCCTCTGCGCTCTTGCAGCGTGCTATCTTCACACGCCAGGACTCTTCCACTGCTCCGTGTCGCAGGTATGATGACGCTCCGCTGCACCGACTTACGGGGGGGGGGGGGTAAGGAAGTGACGGGCTCAGCTGCCGCTGTCGGATGGCTTCTTTCTCCCAACCAGGTGGGACCGTCTTGCCAATCGCTTGTGCTTTACCACTCCGCTGTTACCTTGTGCATCCAGGGCACACTCCGGATGCTTCTCACGACTTTACCGGTGCCTTTCTGTGTCCCTGTCCCAAGTGAGACACCTCTCACTCAGGTCTGATTCCTCTGCAATCGGCTTCCGATGTAAGAAATTTCCTTTATGCGTTGTTGAAAGTCTTTTGTCTCTATTTCCAACTGCTGCGTCTTCGGCAGTTTACAGGTTGTTGTCGCCAGGTATGTAGCTGCGTTTCTGGGTTCTATGTTTGAGGCTAGTCCCAACCAGCCTATAGGGATATGCCAGACTTCCTTACGCCTAATCGTTCCCTCAGGTAGGGTATTTCTTTCAACCCCACAATAAGGCTCTGTGGCTGGGGATCTGTTCTTCAGGTGTTCTCACACAGGTGAGCTCGAGCGTTCACCACTTCTACAATGCTCCTCCCTCAGGAAGTGACGAGTCTTAAACTAGGGAGGGGCCTATTTTCAGTTGCACAGTTTATTTACCTTAGAAGCATCCAGCTACTTCTCCAGAGATTCCTGCTGTATTTGAGCGCTGTAAAGAGGTTTTTTTCCCCACAAATCGTTCCTAAAAGGCATGTAGGCGCCACAGCAGAGCTGTGGCAAGGTGCTGAACGTTATTTTACCGTTTTTTAAGTTTTTTAAATCCGGTTTTTACATTAAAGGGACACTCAGGTTAAAAAAATTTAATGATTCAGATACAGCATGTAATTTTAAACAACTTTCCAATTTACTTCCATTACAAAAAATGTGCACAGTCCTTTATATTTACAATTTTTGAGTCGCCAGATTCTACTGAGCATGTGCAAGAATTCACAGACTATACGTATATGCATTTGTGATTGGCTGATGGCTGTCACATGGTACAAGGGGAGTGTAAATATACATAACTTTGAAATTTGTTATAAAAAAAATCTACTACTCATTTGAAGTTCAGACTAAGTGCTATTGCATTGTCTTGTTATCTTGCATTTGTTGATTATGCAAATCTAATGTGTTGACTGGTCCTTTAAGGGGTTAATTGTTTATTTGCATAGTTGTGCAAAGTTACTAAGGCTTTATGATGCTACTGTAAAAATGTTGTTGTGTTTACTGCTTTTTACACTGTTTTGCAGAGTTTGTGCAGCTTTTTTTCTCTTAAAGGCACAGTACCGTTTTTGTTTAAAGTGTTATTTACTTTGATTAAAGTGTTTTCCAAGCTTGCTTGTTACATTACTAGCCTGTTTAACATGTCTGACACCAAGGAGAATCCTTGTTCTATGTGTTTAGAAGCCATTGTGGAACCCCCTCTTAGAATGTGTCCCACTTGCACTGATATGTCTATAAATTATAAAGAGCATATTTTAGCACTTAAAAATATTGCAATAGATGATTCTCAGTTAGAAGGAAATGAGGGTTTAGCATCTAGCTCTCCCCAAGTGTCACAACCAGTAACGCCCGCACAAGTGATGCCAAGTACCTCTAGTGCGTTTAATTAATTTACTTTACAAGACATAGCCACAGTTATGAATAAAACCCTCACAGAGGTTTTCTCTAAACTGCCTGGTTAAGGAAAGCGTGACAGCTCTGGGTTAAGAACAAATGCTGAGCCGTCTGACGCTTTAGTAGCTGTATCCGATATACCTTCACAATGTTCTGAAGTAGGGGTAAGGGTTTTGTTATCTGAGGGAGAGATTTCTGATTCAGGAAAGATGCTCCCTCAGACAGATTCTGATATGACGGCCTTTAAATTTAAGCTTGAACACCTCTGCTTATTGCTCAAGGAGGTATTAGCTACTCTAGATGATTGTGACCCTATAGTGGTCCCAGAGAAATTGTGTAAAATGGACAGATACTTAGAGGTTCCTGTTTACACTGATGTTTTTCCAGTCCCTAAGAGGATTGTGACTATTGTTACTAAGGAGTGGGATAGACCAGGTATTCCGTTCGCTCCCCCTCCTGTTTTTAAGAAAATGTTTCCCATATCTGACACCATACAGAACTCGTTCCTAAGGTGGAGGGAGCTATTTCTACTATTGCTAAGCGTACAACTATACCTATCGAAGACAGTTGTGCTTTCAAAGATCCTATGGATAAAAAATTAGAGGGTCTCCTAAAGAAAATTTTTGTTCATCAAGGTTTTCTTCTCCAACCTATTGCATGCATTGTTCCTGTAAATACTGCAGCTGCTTTCTGGTTTGAGGCTCTAGAAGAGGCTCTCCAGGTGGAGACTCTATTAAAGGATATTAAGGATATAATTAAGGCCCTTAAGTTGGCTAATTCTTTCATTACAGATGCCGCTTTCCAAATGGCTAAATTAGCGGCAAAGAATTCATGTTTTGCCATTTTAGCACGCAGGGCGTTATGGCTTAAGTCCTGGTCTGCTGATGTGTCATCAAAATCTAAATTGTTGAACATCCCTTTCAAAGGAAAGACCCTATTCGGGCCTGCACTGAAAGAAATTATTTCAGGATAAAACAAATAAGATGAGGACCAAACAAAATAATTTTTGTTCCTTTCGGAAATTCAAGGGTGGTCCCGCTTCAGCTTCTGGAGACCTAACCAGGCTTGGAACAAAGGTAAACAGGCCAAGAAGCCTGCTGCTGCCTCTAAGACAGCATGAAGGGGTAGCCCCCGATCCGGGATCGGATCTAGTAGTGGGCAGACTCTCTCTTTGCTCAGGCTTGGGCAAGAGATGTTCATGTTTCCTGGACTTTAGAAATTGTGTCCCAAGGATATCTTCTGGACTTCAAAGACTCCCCCTCAAGGGGGAGATTTCACATTTCTCAATTGTCTGAAACCAGACAAAGAGAGAGGCGTTCTTACGCTGTGTAGAAGATCTACATACCATGGGAGTGATTCGTCCAGTTCCAAGAGCGGAACAAGGGCTAGGTTTTTAATCCAACCTGTTTGTGGATCCCAAAAAAGAGGGAACTTTCAGACCAATCTTGGATCTCCAAATTCTAAACAAATTCCTCAGAGTACCATCTTTCAAGATGGAGACTATTCGGACTATTCTTCCTCTGATCCAGGAGGGTCAATATATGACTACCGTGGACTTAAAGGATGCGTATCTACACATCCCTATTCACAGATATCATCAATTCCTCAGATTCGCCTTTCTAGACAGGCATTACCAGTTTGTGGCCCTTCCCTTCGGGTTGGCCACGACTCCCAGAATTTTCAAAAAGGTGCTAGGGTCCCTTTTGGCGGTTCTAAGGGTTTAGCAGTGGCGCCTTATCTAGACGACATCTTAATTCAGGCGTCGACTTTCCAGCTAGCCAAGTCTCACACGGACATCGTGTTGGCTTTTCTGAGATCTCACGGATGGAAGGTGAACATAAAAAAGAGTTCTCTCGTCCCTCTCACAAGAGTTTCCTACCTAGGGACTCTGATAGACTTGGTAGAAATTAAAATATTTCTGACGGAGGTCAGAAAATCAAAACTTTTAATCACTTGCCGAGCTATTCATTCCATTCCTCGGCCATCAGTGGCTCAGTGTATGGAGGTCCCGGGATCCCCAGACGGTACTGATAGATGCTCTAGCAGTGCCCTGGTCCTTCAATCTGGCTTATGTATTTCCACTGTTTCCTCTACTCCCACGTCTGGTTGCCAGAATCAAGCAGGAGAGAGCTTCAGTGATTCTGATAGGGCCTGCGTGGCCACGCAGGACTTGGTATACAGACCTGGTGGACATGTCATCTATTCCACCGTGGACTCTGCCAATGAGGCAGGACCTTCTAATCTAAGGTCCGTTCAAGCATCAGAATCTAATTTCTCTGCGTCTGACTGCTTGGAGATTCAATGCCTGATTCTATCAAAGCGTGGTTTCTCTGAGTCGATCATTGCTACCCTGATTCAGGCTAGAAAGCCTGTCACCGGGAAAATCTATCATAAGATTTGGCGCAAATATCTTTGTTGGTGTGAATCCAAGGGTTACTCATGGAGTAAGATTAGATTAAGATTCCTAGAATTTTTTTCTTTTCTCCAAGAAGGATTGGAGAAGGGATTATCAGCTAGTTCCTTAAAGGGACAAATATCTGCTTTGTCTATTCTTTTACACAAACGTCTGGCAGATGTCCCAGACGTTCAAGCGTTTAGTCATGCCTTGGTCAGGATCAAGCCTGTATTTAAACCTGTTGCTCCGCCATGGAGCCTAAACTTGGTTCTTAAAGTTCTTCAAGGGGTTCCATAGATATTAAGCTTCTATCTTGGAAAGTTTTGTTTTTAGTAGCTATCTCTTCGGCTCGAAGAGTTTCTGAGTTATCTGCTTTACAGTGTGACTCACCTTATCTTATTTTCCATGCAGATAAGGTGGTTTTACGTACCAAACCTGGATTCCTTCCTAAGGTTGTTTCTAATAGGAATATCAATCAGGAAATTGTTGTTCCTTCACTGTGTCCTAATCCTTCTTCAAAGAAGGAACGTCTGTTGCACAATCTTGATGTGGTTCGTTCTTTAAAGTTCTACTTACAAGCAACCAAAGATTTCTGTCAAACATCTTCATTGTTTGTTGTCTATTCTGGTAAGCAGAGAGGTCAAAAGGCTACGGCTACCTCTCTTTCTTTTTGGCTGCAAAGCATCATCTGTATGGCTTATGAGACTGCTGGCCAGCAGCATCCTGAAAGAATTACTGCTCATTCTACTAGAGCAGTGGCTTCCACATGGGCTTTTAAAAATGAGGCTTCTGTTGAACAGATTTGTAAGGCAGCGACTTGGTCTTCGCTTCATACTTTTTCCATATTTTACAAATTCGATACTTTTGCTTCTTCGGAGGCTATTTTTGGGAGAAAGGTTCTACAAGTAGTGGTGCCTTCCGTTTAAGGAACCTGTCTTGTCCCTCCCTTCATCCGTGTCCTAAAGCTTTGGTATTGGTATCCCACAAGTATGGATGAATCCGTGGACTCGATACATCTTACAAGAGAAAACAGAATTTATGCTTACCTGATAAATTACTTTCTCTTGTTATGTATCAAGTCCACGGCCCGCCCTGTCTATTTAAGACAGGTAGTATATTTTTATTTAAAAAACTTCAGTCACCACTGCACCCTATAGTTTCTCCTTTTTCTTCCTAGCCTTTGGTCGAATGACTGGGGGGTGGAGCTAAGGGAGGAGCTTTATAGACAGCTCTGCTGTGGGTGCTCTCTCTGCCACTTCCTGTAGGGAAGGAGAATATCCCACAAGTATGGATGAATCCGTGGACTCGATACATCACAAGAGAGAGAAATTTATCAGGTAAGCATAAATTCTGTTTTTCATGCGGATAAGGTCATCTTACATTCGAAATTTGGATTTCTTCCCAATATTGTTTCTGATTGAAACATTAATCAGCAGATTGTTGTACCTTCCTTGTATTCTACTCCTAATAAGGAGAGGCTCTGGCACAATTTGGATGTAGTTCGTTTTTTATTTACAGGCGACTAAAGTCTTTTGCCAGTCTTCCTCTTTGTTTGTGGTATTTTCAGGCAAACATAGGGGGCAGAAAGCTACGGCTTAAGAGTATTATAAGTGTGGCTTACGAAACTGCTGGACAGCAGCCTTCTGAAAGGATTACGGCTCATTCCACTAGGACTATAGCTTCCTCATGGGCATTCAAAAATGAAGCTTCTGTGGAACAGATTTGCAAGGCTGCAGCTTGGTCTTTTCTTCACACTTTTACAAGGTTTTACAAATTTGATTCTTTTGCCTCGGCTGAGGCTGTTTTTGGGAGAAAGGCTCTTCATGCAGTGGTACCTTCCGTTTAGGTATCCTGTCTTGTCCCTCCCGTATCATCTGTGTACTCTAGCTTGGGTATTGGATCCCATAAGTAATGAAGATGATCTGTGGACTCATCGCGTCTTTAAGAAGAAAATGTATGCTTACCTGATAAATTTATTTCTTCTTAGACACGATGAGTCCACGGCTCACCCTGTCCTTTTAAGACAGGATGTTATTTATTGTAAACTCCAGTCACCTCTGCACCTTGGCTTTCCCATTCTCTTCCTAACTTTGGTCGAATGACTGGAGTGGGAGGGAAGGGAGGAGCTATTTAACAGCTATCCTGTGGTGCTCTTTGCCTCCTCCTGCTGACTAGTAGGTGAATATTCCCATAAGTAATGAAGATGATCTGTGGACTCATCGTATCTAAGAAGAAATAAATTTATCAGGTAAGCATAAATTTTCTTTTTTATTCTGGGTCTGGGAATAGATCTCAGAGGAAGTGGAGCACTTGATTGAGATATAGCTCTCCTTAGGACGTTCCTCCTAGTCTTATAAGGGGAGGGGATCCTACGACAGCAGTTTTTTTATCAGGCACTGGGGCTAAGGAGAACAAACTGGGAGCATTAATGTGGCTATATTCAGGGGCATCAATTTCTTGGGACAATATAATATGGTCTCAGGAAATGGTGTTTGGGTCGCCTCTCTTGGGCTGTAGAGCTACCTGACATGCGGTAGCATAATAGTCCCCAATGTATCAGTGTTTCTTTTTTAAGACACGATGAGTCCATGGATCATCTTAATTACTAATGGGATATTCACCTCCTGGTCAGCAGGAGGAGGCAAAGAGCACCACAGCAGAGCTGTTAAATAGCTCCTCCCCTCCCGCTCCAGTCATTCTCTTTGCCTACGTTAGTGATAGGAAGAGGTAAAGTGAGGTGTTTAAAAATAATAAACTCTTGATTGAAGAATCTTTTCTAAGTAGTGCCAGAGAGTGCTGTTTTGTTCTAGGGTGTAGCCGTAGTACATATCAGTCTCTTCAGTAGAGCTTTTGGTGGCTTTAGAGCAATAGATACTGGTGGGACATAATTCTCACTGCGCCTCCTATACATTTATGCTGCTCTTCTCCTAACAGCCTAAGCAACATTAACTCAGGCTTTATGGTTTTCCACAGGGCTATGGGAGGGAGAGGACCTGCTGAGCTGCCCTGCTGTGTATATATATATATATATATATATATATATATAGCTCCTCCCTTCCCTCACACTCCAGTCATTCTCTTTGCCTGTGTTAGTGATACGAAGAGGAAAAGTGAGGTGTTAGTTATAGATTCTTCAATCAAGAGTTTATTATTTTTAAAAGTGGTGCCTCAGTGTGCTACTTTGTTCTGGGGTGTAGCCTAGACCAGATCAGTCTCTTCATTAAAAAGAGAAGCATTTGGTGGCTTTAAAGCAATGGGAACTTGTGGGACATAATTCTCACTGCGCCTCCCATACTGATGCTTCCCTGCTTGTAAAGTCTGAGGGAAGAGTAAAACTCAGTACTTTTTATTTCCACAGGCCAATGTGAGGAGAAAATTAGGACCTCGCAAGCTGGGTGGACTGCCTTTGCTGTCGGGCAGATTGAGGTAAGTGCTGAATTTTATTTCTGGGGTTACAAGAAAAGAAGACTCAGAAGAAGTTGGGCACTTGCTTTGTTTAGATGGAATAAGGAAGTCCTTAATGGAATTGGGCACTTTATTTTTATTGGCATAACTTGTCTCTGCTACATAGGAGACTAAATGCGACAGCCAGCGCAGGCACTGGAGGGCTCTCTATATTTAATACAAATAACGTTGGTGGTAATCACATCTCCAGGCGATTCTTAGAGAAGACATACCGACCGGGAGATGTCTGTACTGATGTCGCCTGTGGCGGCCTTAATTGGGCACTTATGTTGCTAAAAAGTCTCTGGGGTAATCTCCCTGCGGTCATATACATGTTTCTAACTCATTTTATTAATTAAACATGTCGACCATGAGGTATTTGTTGTTAACGCCCACGTAGGGCGGTCCTTGGATGAGCGCGCCTTTTTTCTTCTAGCGTTTACATAGAAAGAAAAACATGCCGGGAGCTGTCTGTTTTTTGTTAACGCCCACGACAGCTGAGTTACTCTGTTACAGGTCCTATTACGCACCTTCTTAATCATGTGCGTATTTCAGACCGGAGATGTTTTTGCCCTATTGCGGTGTAGTCCCGATCTGATGACTGATCAGAGGGAGATAGGTTTTTCTTTTCGACAAGCTCCTCAGCAGTTTTTCTTACTGAGGGGTGTCGATAATGCACGACGGCTGTGCCCTAAATTGCCTAGGTTTTAAAACAGTTCATGTTTAAATAAATACAAAATTTAAATTACCCTTTTAAAATTTAAAGGGACAGTAACGTTTCTAAATTTATTATAGCATTATAGAATTCGTTGGTAAATCTTGGGTTTTTCTTCTATAAAGGTAAGGAGAGTCCACAGATTCATCCTTTACTCGTGGGATATTATCCTTCCCTACAGGAAGTGGCAAAGAGCACCACAGCAGAGCTGTCTATATAGCTCCTCCCTTAGCTCCACCCCCAGTCATTCTCTTTGCCTACTCTAAGTACTAGGAAGGGTAAAGTGAAAGAGGTGATAAAATATTAGTTTTTAATTTCTTCAAGCAAGAGTTTGTTATTTTAAATGGTACCGGTTTGTACTATTTACTCTCAGGCAGCAGATGGATGAAGACTGCTGCCTGGAGGATGATGATCTAAGCATTTGTAACTAAGGTCCATTGCTGTTGCCACAGAGGTTGCGGAGTACAGGAAACTTCAGTGTGAGCAACGGTTTCATGCTATGCAGCAATGAGGTATATTCAGTCATATTTTTATGGAGAGACTGTGTATTTAAGAAAGGCTGACATTATACCCAGGAGGCTAAGGGTAAGCAGTAATCCTAGAGCTAAAAGAAGGGCATTACTTAGCTTGCATATGGGGCCAATTACTAATATGGTTGACAGTGTATGGCAAATGTTTGTGAGCAAACATTTTTTGATTTGGGAGTGCTTTAACGTTTTTGTGGGCAATAAACGTTTTGGGCAACTTTATTAGGGCACACATGGCTTAATTTTCGGGTCTTAGAACCCACATGGCTAGTTATAACCACTCTGGTGCGGTTCTTTAAGGCTGAGGAAACATCGAGTGAGATGGGCGGGGCCTATTTTTGCGCTTCAGATGCGCAGTTAGTTTTGTCAGTATGCAGCAAGCTCTAACTCCTGAGGGCCCTGGTGTATGTTTTGGGCCAAATCGAAGCTTTTACCCCACACTTTCGATCCCTGAGGGCAGGTAGGGCCACAGCAGGGCTGTGGCAAGGTGCTGAGAGTGTTTTTTTCCGAATCTGGGCCTATTTTCGATCCGGTTTGGAACTTAAGGGGTTAATTGTTAAAAATAATTTTGTGGTGCAATCTTAACTACCTATAGTGTGTCTACATACAACATTTTGAAAAATTTGGTGCATGTTTAGGCTGTTTTGCAGAACGTGTATGCTTTTTTTCTCTTAAAGGCGCAGTACCGTTTTTTAAGATTATTTTTTTTTCTTTCACTAAATAAAGTGTTTTCATGCTTGTTTGTAGGCATTACTAGCCTGTTCAACATGTCTGACATTGAGGAAGAGCAGCAGGTCTGGTGTGAGAACAAACGCTGAGGCCTCTGACGCTTTATTAGCCATATCCGATGTACCCTCACAATGTTCTGAAGCGAGGGATTTGCTGGCTGAGGGAGAGATTTCTGACTTAGGAAATATGTTCCCTCAGACAGATTCAGATATGACGGCTTTTAAATTTAAACTAGAACACCTCCGCTTATTGCTCAGGGAGGTTTTAGCGACTCTGGATGATTGTGACTCTATTGTAGTTCCAGAGAAATTGTGTAAAATGGACGGATTCCTAGAGGTTCCTGCCTACACTGATGTTTTTCCGGTCCCTAAGAGGATTTCGGAAATTGTTACTAAGGAGTGGGATAGACCAGGTATTCCGTTCGCTCCCCCTCCTACTTTTAAGAAAATGTTTCCCATATCAGACACCGTGCGGGACTCGTGGCAGACGGTCCCTAAGGTGGAGGGAGCTATTTCTACCCTGGCTAAGCGTACAACTATACCTATTGAGGACAGTTGAGCTTTCAAAGATCCTATGGATAAAAAAATTAGAGGGTCTCCTGAAGAAAATATTTGTTCATCAAGGTTTTCTTCTCCAACCTATAGTGTGCATCGTTCCTGTAACTACTGCAGCGTCCTTTTGGTTCGAGGCTCTGGAAGAGGCTCTTCAGGTTGAGACTCCATTAGAGGATATTCTGGATAGAATTAGGGCTCTCAAGCTAGCTAATTCTTTCATTACAGATGCCGCTTTTCCATTGGCTAAATTAGCGGCGAAGAATTCAGGTTTTGCCATTTTAGCGCATAGAGCGTTATGGCTTAAGTCCTGGTCTGCTGATGTGTCATCAAAAGCTAAGCTTTTAGCCATCCCTTTCAAGGGTAAGACCCTATTCGGGCCTGAACTAAAAGAGATCATTTCAGACATCACTGGAGGGAAAGGCCATGCCCTTTCTCAGGATAAGATGAATAAGATGAGGACCAAACAAAATAATTTTCGTTCCTTTCGAAACTTCAAAGGTGGTCCCTCTTCCCCTGCCGCAAAAAAAGAGGGGAATCTTGCTCAATCCAAGTCAGTCTGGAGACCTAACCAGACTTGGAACAAGGGTAAACAGGCCAAGAAGCCCGCTGCTGCCTCCAAGACAGCATGAAGGGGTAGCCCCCGATCCGGGACCGGATCTAGTAGGGGGCAGACTTTCTCTCTTCGCTCAGGCTTGGGCAAGAGACGTTCAGAATTCCTGGGCTTTAGAAATAGTAACCCAGGGGTATCTTCTAGATTTCAAAGATTCTCCCCCAAGGGGGAGATTCCATCTTTCTCAATTGTCTGTAAACCAGACAAAAAGAGAGGCGTTCTTACGCTGTGTAGAAGACCTATATTACATGGGAGTGATCTGCCCAGTTCCGGAAACAGAACAGGGGCAAGGGTTCTACTCCGATCTGTTTGTGGTTCCCAAAAAAGAGGGAACTTTCAGACCAATTTTGGATCTCAAGATCCTAAACAAATTTCTCAGAGTCCCATCCTTCAAGATGGAGACCATTCGGACTATTTTGCCAATGATCCAGGAGGGTCAATATATGACCACCGTGGACTTAAAGGATGCGTATCTACACATTCCTATCCACAAAGATCATCACCAGTTCCTCAGGTTCGCCTTTCTGGACAAGTATTAAGAGTTTGTGGCTCTTCCCTTCGGGTTGGCCACGGCTCCCAGAATTTTCACAAAGGTGCTAGGGTCCCTTCTGGCGGTTCTAAGGCTGCGGGGCATAGCTGTGGCGCCTTATCTGGACGATATCTTAATCCAGACGTCAACTTACCAACTAGCCAAGTCTCACACGGACATCGTGTTGGCTTTTCTAAGATCTCACGGGTGGAAGGTGAACGTATAAAATAATTCACTTATCCCTCTAACAAGAGTTCCATTCCTGGGAACTCTGATAGATTCGGAGGTCAGGAAATCAAAGATTTTATCCATCTGCCGAGCTCTTCATTCCATTCCTCGGCCGTTAGTGGCTCAGTGTATGGAGGTAATCAGTTTTTTTTTTTGTAGGATTTTTTTTTTTAATTTTTATTTTCCAACCGACAGCATAATATCAATTTCTAGTAACAGAGGAAAAAGGACAAATATGTTTACAATAACAACCCGTATTCCCTTATCCATATTACAACAATCAAGGGTTTGTACCATCACATCTTACAACCTTCCCCACCAGGCCATACTAAACCCTATCAAAATTACTCAAATTAACTTGCCATGATGGACCTCTTAATCCTCAATATACATGTTATTCTCTAAAACCCGCTGTCGGATATTTACCTGAATTCTTAAATCATTCCATTCATATCTACCCCATTCACACAAAACCAAAACCAAAAATAAAACGGAGGAAAAAAAAAAAAAAAAAAAAAGAAAAAAAAAGAAAAAAGAAAAGGGATATTTAAAGCCCCTCTCCTTGCTGCATCAGGCCTGCCCATTCTCCCCTTAAATTTGCTTCCTGCATAAACATTGAGTTTTGGAAGGGGGCTATAATTAACTTCTGTGTACTGTTATCAAGTGATCTAATGTAGTTTTCCCATTTAGCAAAAAAATCCTCTATGTTAACCTCCATTTCCATTTGTATTTTAGCCCTTTCTAAAAATAACTGATGTAATACCCCATTCCTGAATTCTGAGAATCTGGGTTCTTTCTGAGATTGCCAATTTTTCAGGATTATTCTCCTACCTATGAGAATTGCTGTATTTAACAAAACAGAGTTCCCCCCAGCTTCCTCATATGATGTTAAAAAGAATACGTTTAACCTTGTTAAATAAATATGTGTTTTAAGGGTCTTTGTGGCCCAAAAAGAAATTTTACCCCAAAATCTCTGAATCACTGGGCATGACCAAACCAGATGGACCAAATCCGCTAAATGAAAGTTACATCTTCCGCAAACTAACTTTTCCCCTTCTCTCTTCCAATATACGCAAAGCTTGGGGGTACTATAGAACTGGTATAATATCTTAAATTGCTGTTCTCTGTAATATTCCCCCCTCATAGCTTTAGCCGCCTTTCTAACGGAGCTTATCAGCACCTCAGATTCCATTTCCGGGCTAAGAATATCTCCCCACTTTAAAGTGAGGTACCTAATATTACTCTGCTCCTGACTACTTAGTAGTGCGGCATAGGTGGGGGAAATCGAAACTTTCCCTATTCCAAATAGCACTAATATTTGTTTTAAGGCTTTGTTATGCCAGTCCACATTTTCTACTCTCAAGATCTGCTCAGCATAGTGGCGGAGTTGCAAGTAAGCGAAAAACTGGGAGTTCCCAATGCCAAATTCAATTTTGCACTCATCAAAAGTTTTAACCTTATTTCTCTCCGTATTAATGACCTGAATCATATAGCTAACCCCTGCATCCATCCAGCTTCCAAATCTTAAGGAGTCATAACCTGCCAAGAAGTCAGGGTTCCCCCTTATAGTTAAATAGGGAGAAACCCTGAAATTAAAACCTATTCTTGTACAAAATTTTCGCCAAGCTCTAATCGGCTGTTCTATTATTATTAGTTGTCTTAATCCTTTAGGGATCTTAGATAATGGCATATGAACCAGAGCTTTAAGGGAGAATGGGGCAACCATCCCTTCTTCAACTTTACACAAAGCAAAATTGTCTGTTCCTAAGAACCAATCTAATACGTACTTCATATTAGCCGCAATATTGTATGCCTCTATATCTGGAATTGCTAACCCCATCCCCCTTCTACCTGCATACATACGTTTGAAGGCTATTCTAGGCCTTTTTTTATTCCATA
Organism: Bombina bombina; assembly: GCF_027579735.1. Classification (NCBI taxonomy): domain Eukaryota; kingdom Metazoa; phylum Chordata; class Amphibia; order Anura; family Bombinatoridae; genus Bombina; species Bombina bombina. The sequence goes on along the minus strand of NC_069508.1, from coordinate 38,523,698 downwards.
CAAATTGTCTTATATGTTTATTGATTAACATACTATCTTTCTTTAATAACATTATTGGGATGGCCTGAAATGTATATAAAAATTTAGGTAGTGAAATCATTTTAATAAGCTGGATCCTTCCTGACAAAGATAGGGGTAGATTCATCCACCTCTCTATATCCTTCCCCAAAGCACAAATGAGCGGTGGGAAATTTAATTTATACCAATTTTTTGGATCTGATGCAAATTTTAACCCTAAGTATGTGATATACTCCTTTGCTTCCTTAAACGGTGTGACCGGTGAGTTCTTATCCTTAATCAACCACAAAATCTCGGATTTATCCTTATTTATTCTAAAACCTGTAAATAGCTGAAATCTATCCAAAGTGTCAATAATCACGGGTAGGTTAACTCCTAGATTTTGAGTAAAGATGAGAAGATCATCTGCATATATTGCCTGCTGAACTTTAAAGCCACCCATATCTATTCCCTCCAAATTATCTCGGAAATATATAGCCAATGGTTCTAAAGACAAGTTAAAAAGAAGAGGTGAAATGGGACACCCTTGTCTTGTTCCCCGTTGTAAAACAAACTTATCCGACAACATAGAGTTGACCACTAAGGCAGCTGTAGGTGCAGCATACAGTAGGGAAACAGTATTAGCAAACTTGCCTTGGATCCCAAACTTCCTTAGAGTGGTGAACATATGGTCCCAGATCAGGGAGTCAAAGGCCTTCTGTGTATCTATGGATATCACCGCCGCGTCTTTTGCCTTGAAAGAACCCTCTCCCGCTGCCTTATCGCAATAGTTTATCACTACCTCCAATTTCCTGATGTTTTTCACCAATGTTCTTCCTTTCATAAATCCCGTTTGATCTATAAGGGGACTAATAACTCCTTGCAATCTATTTGCCATAATATATGTCAACATCTTGTAATCCACATTCAACAGTGAGATAGGCCTATATGATTCCATCAGGCTCAGATCTTTCCCTTGCTTTGGAAGCAAGACTACCCTTGATTCATTAAAATATTTAGAGGGGGACTTCCCCTCAATATGAAATGAATTATATACCCCATTTATTGTCGGAATTATTTTATCTTCCAAAATCTTATATAGTTCTCCTGGGATATCATCCGGTCCCGGGGCCTTATTAAGTTTCAAATTTTTCATTGCCTTTTGAATTTCCTCATCAGTGATCCGGGCATTTAATCTTTCCAGATCTTCCTCCACTATCTGAGGCACTCTAATACTCTCCCAAAATATTTCTTTTTCCTGTTGATCTACCTCCCTCTCCCCGTATAGCTTCTTATAATATTGCTGAAATTCCTGAATAATTTCTGACGGGTGACTTAGTGTCCTATCCCTTGTTTTAATCGCTGTTATAGGTTTACTTCCCTTTTGAGCCTTTACTAAACTGGCCAAATACTTCCCCGTTTTATTTCCATATGACATAAATTTGCTGTTTCATTTAATTTCAGCTTGTGTTTCCTTTGCTATACACCAGGCATCCCTCTGTTTCTTAGCATCTAAATATTGTTTCCAATTCTCATTACTATTATTTTGGAGGTACTTCTGATATCTATTAATTATTTGATTTGTAAGTTGCATCCACTGTTTATTGTTCACTTTCTTTATTTTAACCAAGTATGCCAAGATTTCCCCCCGAATCACTGCCTTAAAGGCCTGCCAGAATACCTCCTTATTCTCAACTGAATCTTTATTGTTGGCTACATACTCATCCCATTTACTACGCAGAAAACTCCGAAATCTCAGATTTGTGTACAAGTATTTTGGAAAAAAGAACTTATTACTAAATGAGGCATTATGATTAGCTATTAAATTTAGCAATATTGGTGCATGATCAGACACTGTGATTGGGGTTATTGTTGTCTTTTGCACTAAGGAAAACAGGTTTTTACTAATCAAAAACATATCGATGCGCGAGAGGGACTTATGAGCATTAGATAGACACGTGTATTCCTTGCTATCCGGAAAGTTATTTCTCCAAATATCTAATAAATCCAGCTCATAACAGAACTTTTTAAAAATTTTAGTGTCCCTATTTTCCAATTGTTTCCTCTCCCCAATTCTTTTCCTATCCAGCAAATCAGATGCCACCATATTTAAATCCCCCCCTACAATAATATTTTGTCCAGACCCAATCAATTTATCTTGAAGTATCTTCCAAAAGGAGCTTTTCTTTTCATTTGGGCCATATATATTACACAATGTTATCCTTTTCTTCCCAAGTTCCACCTCCAAGATAATGAACCTGCCTTGAGGGTCTATTTCTTTCTTATGAATCTGATATTGTATGTTTTTCCTAAATAGTATCGCCACTCCCTTCTTCCTATGATTCCCCGGGGCATACACTACCTCCCCTACCCATCCCCATTTTAATTTCTGGCTCTCAAAACCATCCAAATGTGTTTCCTGTAGGAGACCAATATCTACCTTTAATCTATTCAAATGTTGTAAAACCGTTTTTCTTTTAATTGGTGAGGTAAAACCCCCCACGTTCCATGAGCCTATATTAAATTTCCCCATCATTATTACTTATAGTTGGCGATAGGGGGAGAGAAAGAAAAAGGAGAGAGAGAAAAAAAAACAAAACAAAAAAAAACAACAAAAACCCACATTCGTCCCGTACTGAGTCAAAAAAGCCACACAACACCCCCAAACCCCCAACCCCCTCTAAAAGTTCTGCAATCTTGTTCTTTACCTGTACTAATCATCAGTAAATTACCACTTCTCTTCTAGCCACCCCTATCCTTTAATTTCTTCCTGAAGAAACTTTTCTGCTTCTAGTGGGCTATCAAAGATTTTAAACCCCTCCTGGGTTTTAATGCTAATCTTCGCTGGATATAGAAGCCTAACTGATCTACCTTCCTTTATTAGACGGGAACAAAGTGGCGCGCACAGTTTCCTCCTATTAGAAGTCTCAAATGAAAAATCTTGGAAAATAAGAAATTTCTTATTTTGATAAAGGGCATCCTTCTGAAGCCTATAGGCTTTTAGAATATTTACCTTATCTTGGTAATTTAAGTACTTAATAATTATAGGTCTGGGTCTTTCCCTACCCTCCTCCTGATTTCTGAATCCCCCAATCCTATGTGCCCGTTCAACTAAAATAGCCTGATTTGCCTCTGACATTTGCAAGATTGAAGGTAACTGGACTGCAGCAAAATGTAACAACTCCTTCTCTAGCAGGGTTTCAGGTATTCCGATAACTCTGAGATTATTTCTCCTTGATCTATTTTCGAGGTCCTCCACTTTCTCACTTAAAAATTTAACTTGTTTTCGTATTCCTACCAGCTCCTTATCCTTCTCAATGTCCCTATCCTCTAGGTCTGAAATTCGTTGTTCTACAAGGCCCAGCCTGGCCGATATATGTTTTGTTTCCTGCGATATTACCTCCACGGTATTTTGTATCGCCTCAAATTTAGGCATAAAAAGTGCGCTCATTTGTTTTAACAATTCAGTATTCGTTATAATATCTGGCCCTGCCTCCTGCGAGGTATCTATACTTAATTCTGTACTCCTTCTAGGTTGTTTTTTCTCTTGTTGCCTCCTCCCTGCCATATTTCCTGTTTTTAAACTAGAGGTTGAGAGGATAAATTTATCCATAGGAGGCGTACTGCTAATACTTCTGCTTTCCCTCAATGGGCTTCTTAATTCCTCTACCCTACCCCTATCACCCTAATCTCTTTTCCTACCACCTAATTTGGCCCCTCTGCTATCTCCTCAGCTTCAACCACAGTATTACTTTTATGTGTCAAGTTTCAAAAATCATTTATACACAATGAACTATCCCTCCGTATTAACTTATATACTCCAAATATCAAATATACAGAGTTAACATAGTGCATTATTCTAAACAAATATAGCGGAGAGACAGTAGGAAGTCCATACAGATGAACAGATAATATAAGCACCTCACCAAGAACAAAAAAAGATACAAATTCTGCAATCTGTGGGTAGAAGACTACTATTTGGAAAAAGTGTGATACTTAATTAACTTCGGCAGCCAACCCAGACTCAAATGTCCCAAAGTTCTTATTCATAAATGGGTGCTCTTTTCCATGGGTCTTTATTCCAAGAATTCAGAAAGAATCATTCTCCATATTCTAGATGTAAATCTTTTTCCGCTTCAGCAAATCTGTTGGGACACATAAGAAAGGGACGCCACATGTGTGTATTCAAAACGACAAACGTATGAGACATAACAGAGCTGTGCAGGGTACTCACATATTCCAGTGGCACCCAGTTGTGCCTGTAGTTGCGGTCTGAACCTTTAGCAGCAGTTCAGCATGCTGACCCCTTCCAGAGTTAATATCATGCCTCCGAGAATAGCAGTAGCGTGAGGGGGAGGGAGCAGAGAGAGAGAGCAGAGGAAGAGAAGAAAACAAGAAAACAGAGCCCTGTGTGAATCCGCTTAGAGAAACTTGTAAACACATACACAACCAACTGCAGGGTACTCACAAAGACAGCGGCACTCTGTTGTGCCAAATGTTGCAAGCTAGTCCTTTCACAGCAGCCTAGCACGCTGACCTCGAACGCCAGAGATCCATGTTCCCCCGGTTCATGAAGGAGATAAGGAGAGAGAAAACACAAAGAGACCGCACATGTGTGACTCAGTCATAGACAATAAATAAATCACTATACAGTCTTCTTAATGGTACTCACAAACGCAGCGACACTTCATTGTGCCTTCATAAGCAGGCTGGACCTTTTACAGCAGTCCAGCACGCTGAATTCTGTGGAGCTGGCATTCATAATCTTCCAATAGAAAAATGCTTTGCAAACTGCAAGGTACTAGTGCTACTTATTTCTAAGTTGTTTAGACTTAGTCCATTTTAGTATTCACTTAATAATTGTAACTTATGGGGGGTGGGGGGGGTATCCCTACAGTTCCACAGCCCTAAATTTGTGGGGCACCTATAGCCATTGGTGTTCTATATGGCACTGGTCCTATCAGTACACCCTATTGGTGGCTATCTCATGGCGCAGATTGTGTCTAGTGAGGAGAGAAACGGCTAAACAGACATATAACCCCCAAGAGATAAGCCGGTGAATCCTTGGGAGGAAACAACAATTCACCACTGCTTATCAAAAACACAAGGGGGAAACACATACACAGTGAAGGTACCCACAACCTTATTATACCTCTCTGCCGCCTCTCCTCACCATCACCTCCCGCCTAACAAGAGATCTGAGCTGCTTGCGGGGAACAGGGAATGAGACCGTCCGCTCGTCGGCTGTGGATTCCGACCTCCGCTTTCAGTCCCCTTAGGTCTGTTCTCCCGTCCTTGCTTTCCTCCGCGGGTCCGTAGCACACACCCGCGTATTCCTCTCCCTGGCGCGCAATACGTGCGCCTATGTCAAGCACGCTACCATAGATCCTAGGACCGCCCCCCCGCTCGGAGGTAATCAGTTTAATGGTAGCGGCAATAGACATAGTTCCGTTTGCTCGCTTGCATCTCAGACCACTGCAACTTTGCATGCTCAAACAGTGGAATGGGGATTATGCAGATTTATCTCCTCAGATAAATCTGGACCAAGAGACCAGAAACTCTCTTCTTTGGTGGTTGTCACAGGATCATCTGTCCAAGGGAATGTGTTTCCGCAGGCCAGTGTGGGTCATAGTGACGACGGACGCCAGCCTATTGGGCTGGGGTGCAGTCTGGAATTCCCTGAAAGCACAGGGTTTGTGGACTCAGGAGGAGACTCTCCTCCCAATCAATATTCTAGAACTGAGAGCGATATTCAACGCGCTTCAGGCGTGGCCTCAGCTGGCGTCGGCCAGATTCGTAAGATTTCAGTCGGACAATATCCCGACTGTAGCATATATCAATCATCAGGGGGGGGAACAAAGAGTTCTCTAGCGATGATAAAGGTTACCAAAATATTTTGATGGGCAGAGACTCACTCTTGCCATCTATCAGCAATCTATATCCCAGGAGTGGAGAACTGGGAAGCGGATTTTCTAAGTCGTCAGACTTTACATCCGGGGGAGTTTGAACTCCATCCGGAGGTGTTTGCGCAATTGATTCAGCAATGGGGCACACCAGAATTGTATCTGATGGCGTCTCGTCAGAATGCCAAACTTCCTCGTTACGGGTCCAGGTCAAGAGATCCTCAGGCAGTACTGATAGATGCTCTGGCAGTACCCTGGTCGTTCAACCTGGCTTATGTATTTCCACCATTTCCTCTCCTTCCTCGTTTGATTGCCAGAATCAAACAGGAGAGAGCTTTGGTGATTTTTATAGCACCTGCATGGCCACGCAGGACTTGGAATGCAGACCTGGTGGACATGTCATCTCTTCCACCATGGACTCTGCCACTGAGACAGGACCTTCTGATTCAAGGTCCGTTCCAGCATCCAAATCTAGTTTCTCTGCAACTGACTGCTTGGAGATTGAACGCTTGATATTATCCAAGCGGGGGTTCTCTGAGTCAGTCATAGATACCTTGATTCAGGTTTGAAAGCCTGTCACCAGGAAAATTTATCATAAGATATGGCTTAAATATCTTTATTGGTGCAAATCCAATGGCTATTCATGGAGTAAGATCAGGATTCCTAGGATTTGTCCTTTCTCCAAGAAGGATTGGAGAAGGGGCTATCAGCTAGTTCCTTAAAGGGACAGATTTTGGCGCCAAAAAATATTTTTCTGTTAACTGAATGAAATTCTATTGTGAATAAGGCTAGTTTTAAAGGTAAACTTTTATGAACTTTGCATAGCATATTTTAATAATTCAAAGGTGTATAATATTGATTCATATTCTGGTTCCTACAAATATATTTCAATGTGTTCATAGATATTAACTAATAATAAAGAATTCAGGATTTTATATTAATTTTATGGTTTCTAGTATATGCATATTTTTGGGTTTAGTTTAAAGGATAATTATTAAATATATTGTGTTATAACCCTGCCATATACTGACAGGAGTATCACCTATTAAATGCAATTGTTCTCCTCACGGGAGATCTATTTCATAGGTTCTCTGTTATCAGTCGTAGAGATTAATCTCCTACCTCCCTTTTCAGATCGACGATATACTCTCATATTCCATTACCTCTACTGATAACAGTTTCAATACTGGTTTGGCTATCTGCTATATGTGGATGGGTGTCTTCTGGTAAGTATGTTTTCATTACTTAAGACACTCTCAGCTATGGTTTGGCACTTTATCTATTTATATAAAGTTCTAAACATATGTATTGTACTTATATTTGCCATGATTCAGGTTTCAGTATATTTCCTTTTGCAGACTGTCAGTTTCATATCTGGGAAATGCATTTTTTAGGAAAATGTATTTCTTACCTGGGGTATAGTTTTTTTTCAATTGACTGTCATTTTAAAATTTGCGGGCAGAATTATGCTCGCGAGGGCGCAAAATGCTAAAGTTTATTGCGTCGTTCTTGGCACGATATTTTTTTGGCGCGAAGTTACGTTTGTTGATGCAAATTCGTAATTTCCACCGTCTTAGTTGATGCCGGGTCCTTTCACAAGGTTGCGTCATTTCCGGACGTTTTTGGCACCAAAAAATATTTTTCTGTTTGTTGTGCATCATTGTTGGCGCCAAATATTTTCATTATTTAAAACCCCATTCCTATATGCCTCTTGCCTTTTTTTCTCTATCAGAGGGCTATGCTGTTTGCATTTTTTTCCATTCCTGAAACTGCCATATAAGGAAATTGATAATTGTGCTTTATATGTTGTTTTTTTCTCTTACATTTGCAAGATGTCTCAATCTGATCCTGTCTCAGAAATCACTGTTGGAACCCTGCGGCCTGATAACAGTTCTACCAAAGCTAAGTGCATTTGTTGTAAACTTATGGAGGTTATACCTCCAGCTGTGGTTTGTAATAGTTGTCATGATAAACTTTTATATGCAGAGAATGTATCCATCAGTAGTAGTTCATTACCTGTTGCTGTTCATCTAATTCACAAGATATACCTGTAAATTTAAAAGAATTTATTTCTGATTCTATTCAGAAGGCTTTGTCTGCCATTCCGCCTTCTAATAAACGTAAAAGGTCTTTTAAAACTTCTCACAAGGTTGATGAAATTTCAAATGACCAGCAACATACTGAATTATCCTTCTCTGATGAGGATCTATCTGATTCCGAAGATCCTGCATCAGATATTGACACTGACAAATCCTCTTATTTATTTAAAATGGAGTATATTCGTTCTTTGTTAAAAGAAGTGTTGATTACATTAGATATGGAGGAAACTAGTCCTCTTGATATTAAAACTAGTAAACGTTTAAATTCTAATTATAAACCTCCTGTGGTTATTCCAGAGGTTTTTCCAGTTCCTGATGCTATTTCTGATATGATTTCTAAGGATTGGAATAGGCCTGGTACTTATTTTATTCCTTCTTCAAGGTTTAAAAGATTGTATCCTTTGCCAGCAGTTAGACTGGAGTTTTGGGAAAGGATCCCCAACATTGATGGGGCTATCTTTACTCTTGCTAAACGTACTACTATTCCTACGGAAGATAGTACTTCTTTTAAAGATCCTTTAGATAGGAAACTTGAATCTTATCTAAGGAAAGCTTATTTATATTCAGGTCATCTTCTTAGGCCTGCAATTTCTTTGGCTGATGTTGCAGCTGCTTCAACTTTTTGGTTGGAACAAGCATCAGATCATGATTTGTCTAGCATTGTTAAGTTGATTCAACATGCTAATAAATCTAAAGCTTCTAACCGTTTTCGTTCCTTTCAACAAAATAAGGAACAGAAACCTAATCCTTCCCCCAAGGAATCTGCTTCCAATTGGAAGCCTTCTTCAAATTGGAATAAATCCAAGACATTTAAGAGATCAAAACCAGCCCCCAAGTCCACATGAATGTGTGGCCCTCATTCCAGCTCAGCTGGTAGGGGGCAGATTAAAATTTTTCGGTCAATTCGGTCCAAAATCATTGGATTCAGAGTATTGTCTCTCAGGGGTACAGAATAG